>NW_026683696.1:0-25000 GCF_030247195.1 Topomyia yanbarensis | reverse complement strand
AATAATGGTTAGATTTAGCTGAATAGTGAGTTCGGAAGAATTGCAGTACATAATACGAGTTATGTTTTGGTTAGAAAATTTTAGTTCAATCTGTGATCGCATAGATGGCGCCAACACTAACTTTTCAACGGAGAGAGATAGAATATCGAGATGTTTGGAAGAATTACTGCAATATTCTTGTTCTACAACTTTGTAGAAGACACTTAATTTCTATCTCTCTTCGTTGAAAAGTTAGTGTTGGCGCCATCTATGCGGTCAGATGTGGAACTACAATTTTCTAACCAAAACATAACTCGTATTATGTACTACAATTCTTCCGAACATACTATTCAGCTAAATCTAACCATTATTCCATAAAAATGTTTTGTTTGTTAGAACCTAGTACTGATACACTACCATGCACTGCTAGGCCCCATGCAAAACTGACTCAGACATCACTTCGTTAAAAGTTTAATAACTTTTCCTATTGGAGTCAGATCGCTTTGCAGTCTTCAACAAAGTTGTAGATAATAAAATTATCTTCTTATATTTCACTTTTGGTGATAATCTGATGTATACAGTGCCCCCTAGCGGTGAAAATGTTCGCAAGTGGGTTTTCTCCATGTAAATTGTCGAAAAATCCCATACAAATTTCAAGCACGTTGGTCCGGTAGCTAAACTTGTTCGATTTGGCTCAAATTTGGAGCAGACACTCCTGGTGGGACTAGGAATCGGCACAGGGGTGGGCCGATGGGGGTCATTTTTTTTCTGTCACTCTAGTGTGTAGTGATGACTGCTGTTAATTATGAGATGACTGTGAACTTTTTCACGCAATCTGCATCCGGCGGATAGTCGGCCTTATTCTGCGCGGCGTGTGACGTGAGGTGACAAAACTCACCTCACTTTACGTGACTTTTTTCACTCGATTCTTAGAATCAACTAGGGTGAGGTGAGATTCTCCATTGCGGTTAAATAGGCGTCTCACGTCCCGTCCCGTGGCTCTTCAGAATTGGGTGAGAAAAGTCACGTAGAGTGAGGTGAGATTAATCGCTTAACGTCACACGCCGCGCAGAATAGGGTCGAGTGGCTACTGGTTCCAGTTCGTATTCGGGCTCCAGTGACACAACCAATTCTAACTAGAATCGGTTGTGTCACTAGAGCCGGAATACGAACTGGAACCAGCCAGTATTCCGGTTCATTTCCGGCTGAACTTAACTGGGTAGTGGAGGCAGACCACTTTTTGGTTTTTCCGCCAGAAGTGTGCCACTAAAGAATGTCTATTAGTGAAGCTCCCTACGAATGTCTCCATAGACAATCTAAACAGCATGTCTATAACTGAAGCGCTGATCTTGGATTTTGACTTTTGATAACTTTTGACGTATTCTTATCCCAAAAATGGCAGCACAGAAGGAAGGGTGGTAGAAGTCATACAAGCAACCGCACTTTTATTGGTTCCCCGAAATTATCCATCCGAAACGTATTGATCCCGCATTTAGTGGCCCCGACGGTCACTAGGCTTGACTCGGACAACAATTATGATGTAGAGCGAACAGCAAGAGGTAGCTACGCATCTTCCTACAAAGGAGCTACCAGCGAACATTCGAAGTCGGTAGTCTCCCGAAACTTACAGAAATAGGAGACAAGATGACGGGTTCTCGAGCTATGCAAAATTATGAACGAATACGGCTTTTCCGGGAAGCTCACAAGATTAATTAAAGCGACGATGAAGGGGGCTCAAAACTGTATGAGGATATCAGGTGAACTCTCAAGCTCATTCGGATCCTGCCGGGGACTAAGACAAGGGAATGGTCTTTCGTGTCTGTTGTTTAACATTGCACTAGAAGGTATTATGTGGAGAGCCGGGTTCAACAACTGAGGTACGATTTTTACACGATCCAGCCAGTTTGTATGCTTTGCGGATGGCATGGACCTTACTGAAAAAACATTTGAAACGGTGGTTGAGCTTTACACCCGACTGAAACGAGAAGAAGCAAAAGTTGGATTGGTGGTGAACGCGTCTAAAACAAAGTACATGCTGATAGGAGGGACCGGACGGGAAAGATCTCGCCTAGGAAGTAGTGTTACGATCGACGGGGATGTATTCAAGGTAGTGGAGGAATTCATATACCTCGGATCTCTGCTAATAATAACAGTCGAGAAATCCAAAAACGCATCATTAATGGGAATCGTGCCTACTATGAGCTCCAAAAGAAATCGCGATTAAAAAACTACAAGGGGCAGCCCTATGGGGTTGCACGAACTGTAGACGTAGGACTATACTACTTAATGTAAAATATTTATTTTCTTAGTCTTAATCATATATCGAAACTATAAATATACAAGAATCGAAAACAATTCTATATATGGACAAGATGCGTTTTTGCAACGGTTTTTCAAGTGGCAGTGTATTCATTCATAAATAGGCTTTGTAGTATGTACCTATTAGTAGAATCAAAATACTATAGGCTGAGTGGAAATGAATCACGTGAAGGGGAAATGAATCAATGAATTGATCGAACGTAAATAATAAACTTTCGTTGTGCAATTTAGTAACAAATTAGATCTAACTACCTACAAATTCGACTCAAACGTTAAACCCAAGCGCACAAAGCAAAATGAATCAACGCTGATGATGATGGGTAGAGCGAAAGAGACTACTAATACCACGACACTATGTTAACCGTGTTTGCAAATGGAGTTCGCAAGTACAAACTATTTTGTGTACGAATAATTATACATAAAAGTGTATTGGAAATGAGCACAACACAAAAGATAGCATAGCACAGTCGCATGCACTTGGTAGCGTACCTCCACAGGCAGTGTAACGGACTTCTAACTCAGCTACACTGGCTGTGAAAACACACAACGCAGCGACTTGCTTCGTCTGCCGCTCAAGAGGCAACTGAGCTGCACTGGCGAAATCCGTCCGTTTAAATAGTCGATGATGACGTCATTCATAGAAGCGTAGCGCGCTAGGTACACAAATCTGTCGTGCTGGACTAGGGAAGCGCTATCTTCTGTGTGTAAATGTGCGATATTTTGACTAGGTTGTTCATTATTTAAATTTTTAATGCCATGATATCAAAAATCTTTGGGTTTATCTATTGGAATCTATTCTTAGAAGTATTTCGGGGCGATATGCGCAAAAATTTTGAAAATTTATCGTGAGATGGCTGAATTATGTGCGTTTAAAATTGGACCACTTTTCGTTACATACCATTTTTGTAGAATTTGCAACGTGCACCCCTATATCGAAAATAAAGACGTAGTCCTACGTCAAAAAAATCATCCACGCACTAAATGTACCATGTACAGAACGCTGATAAGACCGGTGGTCCTCTACGGGCACGAAAGCTGGACCATCTCTTTAAGCGCCATGTGCTTAGGATTATCCTTGGCGGCGCGGCGTGCAGGAGAACGGTGTGTGGAGGCGAAGGATGAACCACGAGTGGCAGGTACAAGACAACGAGGAGCGCAGCGGGCTAGGTGGACTGACCAGGTGCAGCAAGATCTGGAAGGTATCGGACGCAACCGTGGGTGGAGCGAGGCAGGCGCGCACCGAGTGTTATGGAGAAGGATCGTTGATCAGATCTTATCAAATTAATTGATGTAACATCATATAAATAAATAATGAGGCATCTCGTCCCACATGCAACCACAATGAAGCCACTTGGAAACAAAAACATACAAACTCATACTGATCAGATTGGCATACTGACTACCGGAATCCGTCGACTAAAGATACATACAAAGGGAAACCTTTCGTATTTAGCGTCTCGCAAGCGGAATCGAAATCGCGCCGAGCGGTACCTTATAGTCCATGGCAGTTCCGAAAGCTAAAAAACTCGTTTCTCGATCTCTCGAAAATGACAAAGCCGCTATCTATACAATTTCGACAATACCTTTTCCTCATCGATACAGGTACCAATGTGTCAATCATTTCAGCCTCGAGAAACGATAAGGCCGAAAAGGTCTTTTCAGTTTCACGCCGTAAATGGATCGAACATTGGACCATCCGATCTCAGTTTAAGTCGCAAGTTTCCATGGAACTTTATGCTGGCCGACGCTACTTCGACGATAATGGGTGCCGATTACCCCCGCGCACTTCGGGTTTTCCTTGGATTCAAGCTACTAACGCTTCATCGATGGTGCTATCTTTGAGCTTACAACAGCAGAATTCGATCATACATCGTACTTTATTTTCAGAGCTTCATGAAATCATGCCTACCTCCACCATGCTCATGAATATTCATCATGATGTAACGGGGCACATCCAGATCGGCGTAGAATGGCTCCGGAAAAGTTAGAAACAGTAAAGCTGCGATTCTTGGTTAAAGAACTGTGATTCGCTGAAAAAGTGACTAATTACTATGACCCCAAGGAGATCCAACAAGAACCGAATCAGTCGATTTGACAGTTTTCCATGATTATGAATCTTTAGAGCGAATGAAATAAAATGAACGACAAACATTGAACACACTACACGGAAAAAATACTTCAACAAAACAGCTGTTATATTTGACATAATAGTCAAATGTTGGCTTCAATCAACCGAAGGTGAAGCAAAGTCCTCTTATGGTTTCCAAATTGGCACAGCTATTGCTAGAGCATTTGAAAAGATTTTGACAACATCGCGTCGCAGTTAAATTTGAGATTGTCAAATAATAGCAGAACCTCTTCTCACCTCTGTGATCCAACTATTTGATGAAAGGAAAGAAGATTAGTTTACACTACTCTTTTCTAAAAACGCTTATATGCACCTTCAACGTTAACATTCTCTTTAATAGTATTCGAGAAACATAAAATGAATTGATCCATTATTGAAAATGGAACTATGATAGAAAATTACTTCAAATATGTGTAACTCGAAACCGTTTCTTAAAGCCCTCAATATTTACTCGTTTTATCTCAATCATTTTTCAAGGAAACGACAAACCCGATGAAGTGAAAGGTTAATTCTATGAGCGTCTAGACAAGACCTACGGAGAATGGGTAAAACATTATGTAAAACTCAAGTCAATTGCACAAGTCAGGATGGAAAAATTCCTTTGTCCAGTTATTGGCACGAATATCCTCCACTCAACCACCAACGAGACGACATAAAATTGATAAAATTTTGCCGCAGTCAAAAACATGGTTTCGAATATTCTTTCATGCAAAATAGATGCTATTTTGCGTGAAAGAATATTCGGAAACGCATCTGAAGACACCCGCATGACGTAACTTGCTCGTAAATCGACCGTGTTACGTAATGGACGGTCGATATTCCTTTGATGTCATTGACGTCAGGACTGAACGTCGACTCTGTCCATTATCTGGTGTAGTGTACGGATACGCGCAAGACTGTCCAGCATAACCGATTCCATGTGTAAGATAACCATATGACTGTCGAGGATTTTGCTCGAAAGCTGGCAGTATGGCAACAGGTCCGTGAGAAGTGTTGGGCATCACACGTGCAAACCGGCGGAGTGGTGGATTCGATGCTAAGCGATGGACGAGACGGACCAGACCAGAAGCTGAATACTTGCAGCAGCTACACGTCAGAACACGAAACGATATGGAGTGCTCAGGGCAACCAAGAGAAAATTTCATCGACGTAAGAAACAGGAGCACGACGAAATTGTAATAGCTAAGGCTGAGGGAAGCTTTGTGAGGGATGATGCGCTGAAGTTTTACAAAACGATCAATAAAATTAGGAGGAAAAGTACCCCAACGCCGGTCATGATTAACGGTTCTATCACATTCGCCCGAAAGTCATTTACCCGAATGACGTTCGCCCGAAAACCATTTACCAGAATGGACCATTTACCCGAATGTCATTAAACCGAATACCACATTGACTCAAGCATAGAAGTCCGACTTTAATGCGGTTTTTTGCCAAAAGCCTAACCTAAATAAACCAAATCCGAGCGGGAAATGTGAAATCTTTAATCAAAATTTGATAAACTGAACAATAACAAGTGAGCTTATACAGCGGAGCTAGTGTGATGCGGCTTGGCCGCATATCCGAGGCCAAGGATCCGAAGCGGCGCAAAGCCGCTGACGTCCCGTTGGACGAGGCGTTGATCCACCCGTCGTCGGAGTTATAAGCAAACCTGTTATTCTCTCGTTTGCCCGGTTTACTCAAACATAGGGGCTATAGCTAGATTAAAGCCGACTGAGCGGCAGCGAAGTCGGACAGTGCACCAGAAAGCGATGTGGCGTAGCCGCATTAGTCAACCGTACTCTGACCAATGTGGCTATGCGACATCGGTTTTAGGTGTACTATCCGACGTCGCTGAGGTTCCGTTGCCAACGCCACAAATGCTGTTCAGGTGCAAACTGATGCATATAGGGCGCAGTTGTCAGCTCGAGCGATGAAATCTTGTAATAAACCGGATTATTTTGTTATTTTTTATTATTTTTTAATAAGAAATCTTTCGGAAACACCATCGATCGAGGTAAATATATATTAAGATGTTCCGTTAACGAATTGAATCAATTAAATTATATGGCACAACACCGTTAGAAAATAGTAGCTCAAAAATGTTATGTGGCGAAGCTAGGCGAGGTCGAGGAACCGAAGCGGAGGTCCCTACTCGGCAAACCTGTGATCCATTGGTATACTTGGTTTACTGAAATATAGGGGTTGATTCCTTCTTTAAATATGAGCAGTTCTTTGAGTTTGTATACCAAATAGCCCTCGCAATCAAACCGGTGATCTACGCATTTGCCCGGTTTACTCACACTTAGGGATTGATTCCTTCTTTTAAACATGAGCAGCCCTTTTCCCACAATTAGGGGTCGATTGCTTCTTTCAAACATGAACAAATCCTTGGATCAGCATGCCAAATAAGTTTGCAAAGAAACTGTTGATCCATTCGTCTGCCCGGTTTACTCAAACATAAGGGTTGATTCCTTCTTTCAAAACAAGAGCAATTTCTTGAATCTATATACCAAATAGCTCTCTACGTAATATTGGATTTCGAGACAGCTGTGATAAACGTTGCTAGAAGAGTTTTTCCCGGTGCTGCCCTTTACGGATGATTCTTCCATCTAAACCAAAGTTTTTTCAGAACAATAAAGCAACTTGGTCATCAGACAAAATAATCGGAAGATCACCGAATACAACTAATTTACAAACAAGTTGTTACCTTGGCTTTCTTGCCCCATCAAGGTATTCCAATGGCACTTGAAGAATTGAGGAAAAGCTGTCCAAAGGCTCACGACGATTTTTTGGATTATATTAGTAAAAATTGTATTGTCGGTAGAAAGGAAACTAATCAAAAAGTTTCTCAATAACCGTTCTTTGCCCCCCGCTTCGTGGTCAGTTTTCGAAAATGTATCGAAAAAGATTCCTAGAACCACTAATAATGTGGAAGACTAGCACAATAAATGGAACGGTTTGTTAAGCCGTGGAAATTCTATGGTGTGTTGAAGCAGTTGTCTTTGGTTGCAGCTTGAAGAGAAACCCCTAGTACGTATGTTTTACGTACACTACAAGCGGTACCAACAGCTAAAAAGTCTAAAAAGAGCTCACGAAAGGACCTAAAACTGGAAACCCTAGTGAAATCATACAAACCAGGTGATTGGATTAACTATTTGACTGATATAGCTTTAGCATTAAAATTTATATTTCATCTTAATAAATTATTTTTTTTCGATTGACATTTCGATGTTTTTCGGGCATGTGGAATTCGGGCGAATGTCTTTCGGGTGTTCGTGGCATTCGGGTGAATGACATTCGGATTTATGTGACATTCGGGCAAATGTCCTTCGGGTAAATGGCTTTCGGGCGAACGTGACAGAATCATGATTAACGACCAGAACGGGAATCTGTTGATAGATCGTACAGGAGTGGCTGCCAGATGGAAGGAGCACTTTGATTTGCTATTGAACAGAATGAGTATTAGGGATGATGGACAAGATGTAGATTTACCTACTCTATGTCTGGAGTGCCCTGTACGCTGTAATAAGCAATCTCATGCGTGAACAGGACGATCTGGGTGCAAGAAGAAATGCATGTAAAAACTATCTAGACAGAACGATCCTCCTTGCCGCTTACAAGGTACTTTCTCGGTTTCTGTTTAGCAGACAGCGCCCGTTGGCTGAAACCTTTGTCGGCAAATACCAATGCGGGTTTCGAGAAGGGCGATCAACGCGGACCAAATGCTTACCCTGCGACGAATCCCGGAAAAATTCGTGGAATACAACTTGTGGTGTCTGCACCCATTTGTCGATTTCAAGGCGTGTGCGTTTCAGTGAAACGGATGAAACTGTGGCAGCGTGTAACGCTGGATGGGTCACAATTAATCGTCAAAACAACTATAGAGATATCCGACTAGTTTGTGACGGTAGATGTATTGAAGCGGAGCGATGCACTCTCTAATGCCTTGTTCAGCATGGCACTCGAAAGGTACAATACGAAGATCTAATGTGTAAAGGAACGTAATCATCACGAGGCTTCTTGGCTTCGCGGACGTTATCGACATCACTGACGTTGATCGCAGAGCCGTGAAAGGGGAATTTAGGGGCGCACTGCATGTAAACTCGGACAAGAAAAAGGACATGGTAGCCGGTAGAGCGCAAAGCAGTGAACAGTATTGGTTGCGAGATGTAAATCGTAGGAGTACGATTGGAGGTTCTCTACGGATTGATATATCTTTGAGCATGTGATCACGATGTTAGCCGCGAAGTAAAAAGGCATGTTGCGGTTACAAGGCATAGGCATTTAAGGAGTGCTCGGTGTGTTTGACAGAAGAATTCTATATCCATTACTCGGCACCACAGTAGAAAATAGAAATTGGCGCAGATCTGTGAACCACGAGCTGTACTGAGTATACAAACATGCTGAATTTGCAAGGCTGATAGAACACGTTCACTCCACTGTAACTGAACACATAGTGCGAATGCCTCAGCTGTGTGTAATCGAGTAAGATGTGCAGTGGGCGTTCATGGAGACTGCAGACTGGCGACCCAAGATCGAGGGATCTGGAAATCTAGAATATATTCGGTCATGATTTCGCGTTTTGGCTCATAATCCAGATAGAATCGATACTTTTTATATCTCTTCTATTTTATCACAAATTGTTTATTTTTCACATCGGCTGGTAAAAACAATTGGAAAATAGAGACAGAAGTCTAAATCCAATTAAACAGCACTTCGGAGTAACCAATTCGATACCTAGTCAACCGCGCACGTAGTGCATAACAACCGAATATTAATGACCTGTACTGCCTGCTTCATTACTGGTAGCATTTATGATTTCAGTTTTAGTTAATCAAAAAACAATACTAAATAATAGTGGGAATGGTTTCATATACGTTGTTTGCTTGAATCTTGAAAAAGTCCCACATACTATGTGATAAACCAAATATGCACTTCACAACGCTGGAATTGTACAGAAGCAAAACGATTGATTTCATCTACCTGACTGGGATTTCCTTATTTGTGAAAAATTTAATAATTACTAAAAAACATTCTACTATTGAAAAAACTAAATTTTCAGCACAAAAAGAAAACAAACTAGGTTATATCAGCACAGAAAACGATTAACTTCCCATGGAAATGATATTAGGTGCAATCTACTCACATATAAACCAGGACACCGAAAGCAACGCTGGAATCTACGATTGAGGATAAGACTTGAAACGGGAGGAGAACGCATAGAAATCAAAGACCATAAACGCCGTAACGTTAATGATGTTAAGCGAAAAAAAACCAACCAACCAACCAATAGTAAACATAATAAGCTTTTTTCCATTTACCCGGGGCACCGCAAATGCCTTTTGTTGAAAACAAAATCAATGAGAAACTCTGACGTAAATATTAGCTGTTTTTATAGACTTTTTAGGTGTTTCAGTTCAAATGTATAAACAAACAAAATATTGCTCTCACTTTTTAAGAAAACAATGATACTATTATATTAATCTCTGTACAGTTTAAAAGGAATTGTTCCACGGCGTAGAAAAAAAAGTCGCTTGCGCAATCCCACCACTCTCATAACCATACCTACAACAATTTGGACTCGCGACGACAGGCGAAGAGTGAATCACAAAAAATGGTAAATATTTGTTCTACTTGTACGAAACAACAACAACACAAGCAAAAGGTCACGCTTTTTAAAAGCTGTCTGTCTATCTCTATTTAAAATAGAATCTTAATATATTTTTACTAAACGATTCAATTTAAAATAACGACTCTATGATTAGTAATTTATATCCGGCTAAAAACACTATTGAAAAAAAAACAAAATTAGCAGGTGAAGAAAAGAAAAAAATACTTAGTCTTTAAGAAACGAAAAAACAAATCGAATTGGAACAGTTTTATTTCTACTTACCTTGGTGAGTAACGAACCAAATATCACTCAAAAACAAAAACTCGTCACATTAGACATTTCCGTACTACCTACATACGTGATACATATAGAACAAGTTTTGCCATCTCAAACCAACAAACAAAGCAACAGTCAATTGTCATGGTTGGCACTCCACTCGTTCCGATATTAAACAGTTGTGGAAATTTTGGATATAATAAAACCGATCAGGAGTCTGACAAAGCTTCTTCAGCTGGAACTGTCAGCGAATCATACTGTCTTATGGAATTTACTCATAACAGCGACTGGCTTCGGTGGGGCAACAGAAAAGCTGTTTCAATAATGCAAATTACAGAAAAATAATACAAGATGAAGCTGATGTATTTTTTGTTGATGACTGGTCATTGTGCATGAGAAGTTTAAACTTTGTATACATGTTTCAATAGGTTTAAAAACACGATTTTAAAGTAAGTATTTTTTAAAGCAGTTAAATGTACTCATTTTCGTCTTCTTTTTTTTTAGCAGTTTTACTATCTTTTCCGTGAAAGTACCGTCAGCGTCGTACACTTTAGCGGGTTTGATTCAACTCAATAAAGCGAAAAAACATGGTACATGTTCGTCCCAGTGAAGAAATTGAAGGAACGAAGAAGACGACTTATCTTTAAACGATGCGGGGGTCGTCTTCTGTAGAGTAACCATTACTTGATGCTACCAGAGGAGAATGGAAGTGGTGAAATCGTCATAAGAGATAGCAGATTCCCCGATAAGAGGGTTGAGCTTGAAAAGGAGGGGTATAAGCCATGTTTAAGCTTCTGCACCATGGGTGCGAAAATTGTGTTTCCATTTGGGTGAGTATAGTAGTCACTCGTCGGTTTGATTCAAATGAAATTAGCAGCTACCAGGACCAGCTGTTTTTGATCGTCTTCTACCATCACCATCACTATTTCAACAAATATTCGGAATTTGTTCTGCATTATCGTCACATGGTAGACGTAATAACTGCAGGACTGTGACGTGAACAACCTGGGGTTTGGACTGATTTCAAATGTGGCGAAAACCACCGCGCCTCCAATCGCATCTATTAGAAACGTGCAGAATTTAACAGCATTCGACGACCGACGATCAAGCAACCAGATCGTCATTGACATGTTTGTCCGCCTCCGGCCTTTACTGTATATTCCCCTTTATAACCGCGTCGAGTGGTCACTAATCTAAAATTACTACTAATTAACGAGTTTCCAATTGTCAAGCCTCGCCTCACTACTGCAGCTGCTCCATGATTATCGTTAACCCTACCCAAGGTTACCGTCTTTTCGCTCACCTACACGGCGCACCCGCTTCAGGCTATCATGTCCATCACCACTAAGTATGGGTAACGAAGTCGTCAGAATCGTAAGGTAGAAGGCTTCCTTACTCAGAAACAAGTCTATTCACATAATTGCTTCTGTTTACTTCTTCACCTCGATCTCTTTTCCCCGTTGGATACTACCAACAAAGTCTATCCAGCTGCCCTATTTCGTAAACACGAAGAAGATCAACATTATCATCATACCCAAAACACATCTACATACTAGACCGCCGACTTTTGGGGTTCGACCGATCGAGTGTTGAAGGATGAGGAGTGGCTGCAGTTGCGAAGTGTAACATCACGTGGCACCTGCTGTCGAATATAGAACTCAACCCTGGCCCTGTTGGAAAACGATTTGGCCAAGCTGACCCAGCAAGAATTGACGAACAACAAAACACAAGCATAATTTGAATAGATTCACTCTCGCTGTGAACTTATAATGCTGATTTCGGTTTTAGATCAGAGTCGTCCTAGGTTCGCTCTGATATTTACAAAATCCATACAAAAGTGACAGCTCAGAGCAAACCTAGAGCGATTCGATTCTAAAAACGAAACCAGCAAAAATGTATGTCGCGCATAGATCCCGCTGAACCGTATTGTCGCCGAAGGTTCTCGAGCTTCTGACAGTTACAGGTGAAGTGTTGGGACGCAGGAGATGGTGTGTGCGTGGGTCACCCTAGTGTGCCCCAGCCGAAGTCTCAAGAGTATTTGTATCTGCGATTGACATGTTCCCTGTTTTTTGCCACCTTTATTGTACGGATGAGACTATCATAGATGTTCGTTCCTGGGTTGTGCCAGGCCCGTGGTCTCACACGGTACAGCCGGGCGATGGTTGAGAGGAATTTGCTAGTGAATTCCTGATGTATGTTGGCGTCGAAGACTAATGGGGGGAATTTGTCACCCAAAATCTTCTCGAAGAGGTTCTGTGCCCGTTTGGAAGCTACCCTGGCTGCTTCCCAGCGGCAGGGTAGTATTCCGGCCTCGACGCATACTGCTGAGGACGCCAGTCGAAATGTACGTCGACAAGCTGAAAATAATCGTGGAGGGCCTTTTCCCGAAGCACAACCCTACCGCATGGCCGCCTACACCGTGCGTAGATGCAGACGGTGGAAATGCAAGTGACAAGTTTCCTACGACGAGCTCCTTATAGTGGCAAAAGGACTGAAAGTGAAGAACGCTCCCGAACCGGATGGTCTCCCCAACGTGACACTGAAGACTGCAATCCTGGCATTCTCAGGACACGTTCAAGATAGTCCTATAGAAGTGCCTGGACGATGGCCACTTCCCAGATAGATGGAAGATCCAGAAGTTGGTGCCAAAACCAGGGAAACCACCAGGAGATCCAGCATCGTATCGGCCTGAATGCTTGCTAGATACTCGCGGTAAGCTCCTGGAAAGGGTCATCCTCAACAGGCCGACTGCCTACGCTGAAAGTGAAAACGGACTATCGCAGAAGCAGTTCGGGCTCCGGAAAGGGATATCGACGATGGACGCCATCCGCACAGTCATCGCGAACGCGGAGGAAGCATTGAAGCAAAAGAGAAGGGGTAATCGCTACTGTGCGCTGCACAGATGGCAAGGTGCTGCAAAGTTACTTCCAGAACCGAGTACTTGTTTACGAAACGAACATGGGACAGCGGTCGATTAGGGTCACGGCGGGAGTACCTCAGGGCTCCATACTCGACCCAACGCTCTGGAATATAATGTACAATGGAGTGTTAACGCTGGAGCTGTCCAGGGGAGTGGAGGTCGTCGGTTTTGCAGATGATGTTGTCCTAACGATAACGGGCGAGACTCTTGAGGATATGGAGATGTTGACGGCGACATCGTGGAACCACCACAAGACCGAGGTAGTGCTGGTCAGCAATCGAAAAAAGAATCCATCGTCGGCGGACACTCAATTCCATCGATGTGTGGGCTGAAGCACCTGGGTGTGATGGTCAACGATCGGTTAAATTACAACAGCCATGTCGACTATGTCTGTGAGAAGGCTGCGAGGATAACTAACGCGTTGGCAAGGATCATGCCGAAACACGGAGGAGCAAGAGGCAGCACGAAACATCTCCTGGCGGGTGTCTCATCCTCAATACTGAGGTATGGCGTACCCGCCTGCCTGGGCTGCTTCGCTGAACTCAAAGCGGAACCGGACGAAGTTGACAAGCACGTTTCGCCTACTGGCTGTTCGTGTCGCGAGCGCGCACAGATCGATATTGTCGGAGGCGGTATATGTCATTACAGGGATGATTCCCATCTGCATCACTCTGGCTGAGGACGTAGAATGCAACCAGCGGAGAAATACACGAAATACAAGGACACTGGTCCGAGTGGACTCGTTGGCTAAGTGGCCGCAATAGTGGGATAACGCGGAGAAGAGGAATATGGACCCACCGGCTCATCCCAAATGTGTCTGCTTGGGTACATAGGAAGCATGGAGAGATGAACTTCTATTTGACACAGTTTTTGTTCGGGCAGGGATGCTTCCGGAAATATCTACATCAATTTGGACACGCTTCGTCGCCCCTTTGCCCGGAGTTTGTGAACGTGCATTTGACACCGGAACACGTGATCTTCAAATGCCCTAGGTTCGAAGAAGTCCGAAGGGGTATGCCTGATATAACAGTGGACAAAATCATTCAATAGATGTGTCGCGACTAGTATATCTGGGACGCTGTCAACCCGGGTGGTTACGAGTGTACTCTCCGAACTGCAGAGGAAGTGGCGCAGGAACCACCAAACTGGCGTCGCCACCGTGAACCACAAATCGGGTCTCGGGAGAAATTCCGCCGCCAGGAAACTCTCCGACGGTGTAGACTACGTCCACTGCCGGGGACCAGTTGAGTAGTACGCGATGTAGCACCGGGTTCGGGTCGTCGGGACGCCAGCGAACCGGACATCAGGTTTCACCAGAATCACCGGACCGATCTCGCCACCTACCGGGTAGCTCGTGAGTGGGCTAGATCCACCGCCGCGGATTAGACCGAACAGACGAAGCGGGGAGCTTAATGGCTCACAGAAACGTACATCGATATCGGGAGCAATCTACCACCGGGGAAGTCACGGTAGGATAGATTCGCCACCGTAGACTACCCGACAGAATCGGGACAAAAAGGGGAGTTAATTCGCTCACGAAACAAACACCGGTAACGAAAGAAATTCCATTGTCGGGGAACTCTCGGTCGGTGTAGAATAATATCTCGATAAAGCTGGAAGCTAAATGGCTCAAGCAAGCGGGTATCTGTGTCGGGGGAAATTCCGCCGTCGGGGAACTATCAGTCGGAGTAGGGTGAGTTCACCGTTGAGGACTATCCAAGTAGATCGTGATAAGGCCGGGAGCTGAATGACTCACGGAAATATGAGCTAAATGGCTCAAGGAATCAGCATCTAAACGGCTCACGGGATCGAGAGCTAATGGCGACGTAATAGGTGGAGACAAGAAGTAAGATAAGAATTGCCAGTTAAATCAAAGCTCGAGCCAAAGAGGTGCGACTAAAGCACAACGAAGTGGTTAGGCACGAACGTGAGTCGTGAGTCCCACACAGTGCAAATACACTACAGGCCAGGCTTTTGAAGCTTTTTAAACTTTACTATATAAAAAGGCTGCTTCGGCTGGGGTGCTCGGTAATGGCTCGGATGCTAGCCGCACTGCTCCGTGGTATAATGGCCCGAGAATAGTGGAGAGCCCTTCTAGGTTTCGGCACGTCAGTTCGATCCCGTCGAAAATTTTACTGTGTCTGATATTCAGTGTTGAGGTAAATTGGTCAGGAGTTTGCTAGATACCGCAGCAATGGGTGGTGGCGCATTTTTGGACAGAGATGTTGAAGCCGGTGACGAGCTCCTGTCGGCCGACCGCTTGGAGTGCTACCTGAGTGAACGGGATCGTTTCCCCCGGATTCACCAGGATAATGTCGTCCGCGTAGACGAATACGTAGACGCGTCTGGGTAGCGCAGCGAGAAGCAAGTCCATCCTAACAAGGAATAGCGTCACGGGTAGTACTGAATCTTGCAGTACTCCGTTGGTCTCTCGGAACTCTTGGAATAATGCCTCGCCTATGCAGACCCGGAAGCGGCAATTGGTGAAATGGTTTTGGATGAAGTTGCAGAGGTTCCCATCCAGGCACCATCGTTGAAGGTCTCCATCACGCCACGCTGTTGTACGTTTTCGCCACGTCAAGGACGGTGATGTCAGTGTCGAGGTTTTCAGTTTTGGCCTTGTGCAGCACTTCTCCGAGGGCGCCCAGATGGGCTCCTCTGACGAGTCCCTTTCGGAAGGCGAATTGTCGTGGGTCGAAAAGTTTGTGGTCTTGACCACCTTTCCAGGGTTTTCGTGGTACATGACAGCAAACTGATTGGTCGGAAGTCGCTATGGGCACGGATGTCATGGCATTTTTTGTGGATGGGTACAATATGGGCCAGTTTTCATTCCACTGGGAAAGACCCGTCTTCCGAAATAGCGTTAAATGGATCTAGGAGGGCCCCTTTCCCCCCGTTTCCGGAGGGGCGCCGCAGCATCAGGCCCCACCTTTCAGGGTCGTCGGTTTTTCTGCGAGCGGCGTTGAGTACCATTCCATGGAAGAGTTCATTATAGGTAGCTGTGGAGTCAAGAGTGAAGGTGGTCGGCGAGGCTTGTTTGCTTGTACGCTGGACGAAAACAACGGGTAGGGCTTCGTCGGCGGATAGGGGTTGGAAGTGGTATCCTATCCTGTCCGCAATTTCCTCGGGGTCGGTGGTGGTGCTATTATTGATCGCTAGGGAATAGCCGCGTTGTCGGCGTGAGCTGTGAGCGATATTGTGTTTTTGAGCATACTTTGTAAATTTTCGTAATTTTAAACATTTTGTGTTACTTAAGGTGGTTTTCAATCTATTCCCCGAATGATTATATTTTTCGATGCTTTTGGGGCAAGTTGGCGGTACTATTTACAGTGCAAAAATAGTCATAAAATATTTTTGCCTTTCTCATATAGAAAGGTTATGCAATCACTCTGAAAAACGTCAACCTAATCCCGGCCAACTCGCATAAGGTTTCTGGATTTTAACAGGGGCGTAGTTGATGGTTTACGGAGAGGGGTTACACCCCCCCCCCCTCCTCTACTGTTCACTCCTTTAAAAATCTCCTTAAATCACCCCTCAGACCACCACCCCATCCAGCCCTCATACCCCTACCTTTCAACCCCATCATCTTTAAACCTCCACTATATCACAAAGCATACCAATTTAAGCTGGGGAGTCGTTCGTTCATGGGACTTTCGCCTTCCTCACATACCCACCCCCGCATGACAAAATGAGTTAGCAAGCAGATAACATTGATCTAATGCTGATTAGGCTAATGGAGTATGATATTTTTTGTTTCAAGTGTTTCACCGTCGACGAGTAGCTCATCAAGTTCGTGGCTGGCATGCCATTGTGTATAAGTGCAAAGTGTACTAAGAATGTAATGGACATTTCCACAATTATGTTGAATATAAAAAGCCTCCGTGCCATAGTTTAGAGAAATGAGAAAGGCACAATTGCACCGCTAGGTGGATTAAAACAGGTTTTATTTCTGGAATTCACTCCAAAGTAAGAGAAACTTTTTCTTGTGTCTCTCGTCAATGCAGGAGACAATTATTTCGGCCAATCGCCTGAAGAATTTCGAAAATTTGTTTTGAATATGCAGTACGCGTTGAAGTTAAAATGATGGGGTCATGCGACTGAAATATAATGAAAAGTGTCAAATAATATACAGTGTTTTTTTGGAAGGACAATTGGCACATTTCATAATGACCACTGATGTAATCGAATTTCCATTTGATCGCTTATCTTCTGGCAATCCGCCAACTTACCCCAGAGCCGGGGTAAGTTGGCGGCTTTTCCGCGTCACATATTTTTGTCACTAGAAATGAAGACAACGTATCAAACATTTTCATAAAATTTAGAGATGTTGCCAACCAGGGATGAGAACGATACCTGTATACTACATTTTTTCCGGTATATTTACATTTGCACAAGCCGTACAGCCCGCTACAGCGACGCATCACTACTGCTCTTGCCAGAACGGTAACTAAACCGAGTACACTTTTCCGTACAGCAGTAAAATACATTTTTGTTTTGCTGCTATACTCCGACTACTCGGTGAGAGTGTAGCGTAGTAAAGTTTGTTCTCTCGCTTTGTACACTTTTCTCTGCATAGTCAAGGGGAGAGGCCCGCACACGAATGCCTTGATGCCGGTCGTGGCGTAAATGAACCGCATTCATTGTCGTCGTTTGTGATTAAAAATATTGAATAAAGTAGAAATATTAAAAAGTGTAAAATGAGGAAAGAGAAGCTGTACCGCTCGCGTCTGGCGGCTGTACTGGGGGCAGTATTTTTTGTCATGTTACTGCTTTGCTTACAGGCTGCCGTACATCGCTGGGCGTCCTGCACTAGCGAGCGACAGCAGCGTCGTATGAGAAAGAAGAATGTAAGTAGAAAAATTACAGTGGTAGAAAAGGTAGGCATTTTGCATCCTTGTTGCCAACAGTGTTCCCTTTCATGCAACGTGTTCTATTTTGCAAAATCTACCAAAATCAAGGCGTTAAAAATGAAAACTGAAGACACCGCTAACTAGCCCTTGTCTCCCCTATATTTTTTTACGCTGCGTTGACCATTATGCCCATTATGTCAAATATTGGCCAAAATTATTTGTTGCTGTTACTGCTTTTATTATGCCTTAATATGAACAAAAAATGGACAATAGCTAGTTTTTGGAAAGATTCGGCATCTATCCATCTACCAGTGCAGAGGTCAATTTTCTTTATCCTTTCGAATACTAGTAATTTCGAGGTGACCTTTGTGAAGACATTTGTTTTTGGAGTTGCACAAACAGTTGATCAGTGGAAAAGGGGTAAGAAAAGGGACGCCTGTGCATATTTTCTTAGAGATACACTTTGAAAAACATAGTATTTGGCCCTACAGCATTTCGGTGTACCTCAAATTACTAAAAAATTCAAAATTTTCAAATCGCTTGGAATTTGTGGCTCGGACAAGATCGGAAGAGTTCGAATGTTTTTCGGATAGCTGGAATCTGGTTTTGTAATACTGCTTCAGCAACTTTGCCGGATCTCGCCGTATAATGTAATTTTGGAGTAAAATGTTTTAAAAATATATTTATTAAAGTTTGTGCAATGCACAACAACACTGCTATTTTCAGTTGGTTTTAGCCTAAAGTTATACAAATGGTTGTGTTCAACTACGTTTATAATGATATTGTCTTACTTAATCTAGTCATCATCACTATTGCTGGATATATAATCAAAATGATTAAAAAACCCCTTAAAATATCACCATTTTACATCCATGCAAAAAATGTGTAATTTTTTTTGACATTCCTAATTTTGCCATATTATTCAGCAGGCTTTTAGGTATGTAAAGAAATATAACGAAATAGAAAATCGAAAAAATATGTTGGTTATTGGCCAGGAATTTGTTTTAGTTACTCCTCTGTGCGTCGTACAGTCAGCGTCTGCGCCGGGTGGTTTTGGGTGGGAAAACCGGTTGATGTGTATTTCGATGGGAAAATGGTTGCTCCCAGCAGTGTCGTTGGCCGTGGACCAGCCACATGTTTCAGCGATGGAGTTGGAGGCGAAAGTGACATTAAGGGCGGAAGAGGAGTTGTCGCGCATAGATGTAGAGCTGCCGTCGTTAAGTATACCTGCATCGACTTCTTCAAGGAATCGGATAATCTCGTTGTCTCAGCATTTTCCCGAGCCCCATACCGTGTGGTGGACGTTGAGGTCCCATAGCTCTCTTTTCTTTTAACCTCATTCCAAACGTGGATAGGAAAACTCCCAGGGTCGTTCTATGCTACTTTGACGGTACACGAAAGCTTGCCTTTCCAGCATAAAAGTCAACATACCTCCGGACTGTACGCAAGAGGGTTCATTAGCAGGGTTGAAACCAACTAGCTCCTCCAATGTTACCGTTTCGAACCTCGGAAAGATTTCAGAAAGTGAGGGGTGGAAAATTATAGATTTATGTAAATTTGCATCGAATTAGGACGACACCAACCGTAATGTGTGAAATCTAAGGAAACTTGCTTCTAGATCTAATCGAAAAACAGTACTTTTGAGCAAGACAAACGAGCTACTATCATTATTGTTTTATTCTTAGACATGATTGCGATCTGACTTAACACCGACCATATGGCATAAACTACCAAGGCGTCTTCTTGAGCGAGATTTGGAATTCCGTGCAATCACTCGGCCGTCGAAACTTCTTCTCGTGCCGAAACTTCCAATTGGAGTGCGGGTCAGGTTGGCTCTAGAATTAGGGATAGTTGCCGTTCCGTTGTAGATTGTCCCAGGGTGTCTGACTGACCGGGAAGCTGCTCTGAAATTGGCTAACAGACGGAAAAAGGCCAATCTTGGACTATATAGGTAATTAGTCCCATGCTTTAATATTCCAGACTATATTGGAAAGTCAATCAAAGTATTCCCGATAATTTACCTTTTTCCGCTTGGTTTACTTGAGCTCGATCCGCGTGGGAATTGATCGCTTAGTTCGCCACCCTACACCCTTGCTACGATATACTAGCACCGACGAACCGACATGACACAGGCATTCGAAAAGTATCCCATACAAAATAACGATTGTTTTGAAATGTAGCGATCACTACTGTCAAACTACGACAGATCGCTCTGCCATGTTCGAATCTGGGCAGGCTTCTCGATAAGTATATTGATATTACAGAAGGTGTGCAATTCCCTCAGTTGCGTATGTAGTGGTAATATGCAACAAGATCGTATTCAGAATTCATTGGAAATGCATGTATTCTGTTACTTTTTTGCTTGTAACGGACAGTTTTGTTAAATAGTACATACATAGGATAATGAAAAGCTGGAAAAACTATCTTCAACATGCCAAAAAAGGTTTGTTCGTTCTAGCATACCTGTTACAACGTCGATACACCTTGGTTTTGCGTACTGTTGTGTTATCGACGAAGACTACCACGCGAATCATTATACAGATGCCGCTAGCGTAACAACGTATTTTAATTTAAACAATTAGAACAACATCTGACGCATTTTTTGTTCCATGTGGCACGTCGGTGATACCAGTCTAATTACTTTTACAACTGACAACTATATACTAAAAGAACAAAAATTAAAGTTATTTAAATCTCACACTTCACATCTTTTTAGTACCTCGAGTTTTAGACGCGCCGCGCACTGCTAACTTGCTTGAAGTCTTGCACGAAATAGAACGAATCAGCAAAATCGTGGCAACTAAGAAGGTAATATAATGCCCTGTACTACGTTATTTTGACAGGCCCTCTATAGTCCATCGCGAGAATCGTGTTGCTTTCTAAATCGGGACTTCCGTGTACGGGTGTATCCGGTTGACCTCATTCATTTGGTTCGAAAATAAACTCGGGCATCCTCACAACCAGAGGGCAGCCCCAATCACCCTAAAGCAAGGTTAATTGAAAAAAGGTCCTTTCTGCGTGCACTTGGCCGAGCCAATGCGAATACTTATAAC
Organism: Topomyia yanbarensis; assembly: GCF_030247195.1. NCBI lineage: Eukaryota > Metazoa > Arthropoda > Insecta > Diptera > Culicidae > Topomyia > Topomyia yanbarensis. Next base: position 3,885 of record NW_026683696.1, on the reverse strand, counting down.
TACCGGTTACAATATGACGACGAAGAAGGCGGCAATCTGGTTGATTAGACTGATGAAATGATTCCTAATCTTGGTGGTTTCCTGTAGGATGTGAAGACAGGCTATGGAGTAGCTGAATGAGGTCGAAATTTCTTCTGGCGACTGCGATCAGTTCGTTATTAAGGGGAGGTGCGTTGATAGCAGCGCCGCCTTTATCCCCAGACCGATGGTTTGATAGTTGTTTTCCGTGATCTTCCACATCCACTCGTATCTGTTTCCGAACCATGGAGAGGGGTAGTCAATGGTGTGCAAGTGTTTCTTGGATGGCGAGGCAGAGTGGCTCGATGCGGGCGATTCTATACTGTAGATCTCCGAGGTTGTTTCTTAGACCGTTAATGTTCCACTGGACTGCCAATGTGAAATGTGCTGCGGAAAGGTTGCTGATTGTGTTCACTGGTGACCGCCGACAATGATACCAGCAGAGAGATTCGTAGACGCATCGTGGCAGGAAATCGTGCTTACTTTGGCCTCCGCAAGACACTTCGGTCGAACAGAGTTCGCCGTCGTACGAAGTTGACCATCTACAAGACGCTGATTAGACCGGTAGTTCTCTACGGGCACGAGACCTGGACCATGCTCGTGGAGGACCAACGCGCACTTGGTGTCTTAGAACGGAAAGTGCTGTGTACCATCTACGGCGGAGTGCAGATGGAAGACGGCACATGGAGACGGCGAATGAACCATGAGTTGCATCAGCTGTTGGGGGAGCCGCCCATCTGTCATACCGCGAAAATCGGACGACTACGGCGGGCCGGGCACGTAGCCAGAATGTCGGACAATAGCCCGGTGAAAACGGTTCTCAATTGCAATCCGACCGGTACAAGAAAACGTGGCGCGCAGCGAGCACGATGGATCGACCAGGTGGAAGACGATTTGCGGACCCTTCGCAGACTGCGTGGCTGGCGACGCGTGGCCATGGACCGAGTGGAATGGAGGAATCTTTTGTATACGGCACAGGCCACTTCGGCCTTAATCTGTTAATAAATAAATAAAAGGTTGCTGATTGTCGAGGTTGGGCGATCTCTTATGCTTATGCTTAACCACAAAAATATTCCTTACTCTTCTTCTGTCCTTTTCCATTGCGGAACTGCATCAAACTATTACTTCGTGGGAAGGGGGCTCATTTTCCGGCGGGGTTTACTCGGTTAGAGTGAATTCGGTGAAAAAACTGTAGCTTATTTTCTGAACACCGCGCACTGCCCGTGGAGAAATAAAAGCTGTATTCGAATAAAGAGTTTGGATCAATTAATAATTATTGCATCTTTTTTTCGAAATCATCGCAGGAAATGTTTCTATGAATCTCAAAGTGTGACCAAAATTTTTGGAACATACTATTATTCCTATGTGCTGACTACAACGCAATACGCGCAAACTATTCTCAACACTAATCCACGATACGCTAGACTTTTGTACAGAGCACGTCCTAGCGAAATTTTCATTCATTCATCATCAAACTCGTGAATGTATTCATGTCTACACTAGCATCCAGTCTGTTCGACGGCGGCGGCATGCAACAGTCATCATCCACCAATGCGCCCGGCAGCCAGTCGATTCACCATCAGTAGAGTAGCTTCCACCATTCGCACTTTTGTGGCAGCCAGTCAGTCGCAGTTGACCATCGTATTCATTCGGGTGTTTGTGTCGTGTCTCGTTCCGGTCGAAAGGTCCACGCCTACTATAGTTTTATTTTATAACCTTTCCCGCTCCTCGCCCTTGTATTGTTATTCTCCAGTGAACCCACGGCGCGCTTCCATCAAAGGGCTATCAACGAAAATAAAAGGTGTGTGAATCATTTTGATGATGTTTTAGCGTGTAACTTGAGTTGTTTAGCTTATCGGTCAGACTGGGTAACATTCTCCGAAGACAGTGACGATTGCTTATCAGTGATATCACCATCCAGTGACAGAACATTCCAATTAGCGGTCAACGAAAAGCAGATGTTGAATCAGTACAGGTTTTCTTCGGAATCTTGCCTACTGTACTCATAAGTGGGTGTTGAGTCAAAAACAACAATCGGTCGGATCAAAAAAAAATTTTTTTTTCTTCCTCAACCTCACTGATCGAAAATCCAGTCCCGCGATACACATTCACAAAGATTTTCTTGACCCAAATAAAGACGGTTGAAGGAGGAACACCCGCCGGCGGGCGGGTGGACGGTGGTTGAAGGTATGTTTGCATTAAAAACCAACAACGCGGATGATGTCAGCGCCAACGGAATCGCTATTTTTAATCTTGCGCGCGCGTCTTCTGAATAACTCTCCCTGCTGCTCCGATGAGGCGCGCTCGCTGCTGGGGGAGTTGGAAGGAACCCGGTCGACCGTCGTCGCGTCGGACCCCATCCCGGTGTTGATGCGAATAAGTAATCGAATAAAATTGTAACCTTGGTGGGTGGTACGGTAGCAGTGGTGTTCACTCGAAGGGAGTGAATAGCGAAGCATGTTCTCTGAAAATAATACTGAGTTGTGAAAGTATTTTGAATATCGTGAGACGATTTACACTAAAATGAAAAATTGACGACTGTGTATCGCGGGTTATAGTAATTTATCGGAGAGACAGTTTACAGTGCAATCCAAGCAAACATAGCAGACTTCAAATTAATTCAAAATTGACATGAAGTCAACTTGTTTGTACTAACAATATCAATGCTTACGTGATCATGATCCATGAATGACCGGTATTATCAGTTACTTAAATTATTATTAATCAAGGATGCCGCTCGGCTGTGAAGAGAAGAATTGCGACCCTAAGACGTTTACCTGCCTTGGCCTCAATGTCCGTAAAAGGAGTGCAGGAGAACACGTTCCTCGTAGCCATTGAGTGGTTATTTTTCGTACACATAGCTATGTTTATTATGCCAGCCATTCGCTTCAACATTGGAGCAAAGCAACAGCGCCGCATTGTATGCATTTTCCAATGAGTGAGCAGGGGGTAAGCAAACCGGGTAAGGAGTGGCGTCTCCGTCATGGATCACTGGATTACAGTGGCACATGCATAGTACGCGAACGTACGATGCTGATATTGATACCAACCATACCAACCGGTAGGGGCACAAGTGATGGGAACGAAAATATGTAACCATGCGAAGCTTCCTTCGATGGCAAAGCACAGACAGTTGGCGGCCTTCTGTCACTGCGTAGACTTCCGTCACTTCCGCGGAGAGCTCGCATCGTAAATGATTGTTATGAATAACTTTACGTAGTCCATCGTGATTCGAGCTAGAATGACTCAATATATCGCGTCATCATCGTAGTAAATAATACGAAATGAAAAACAAAAATCGTGACATCATTATCACCCTTGTTCTGTATTACGATGGATTACTTTTAATAAAAATTCGAAGGACAGCCAAATTTAACATGCTGTCCATGCAAATATGGTTTGTTCTTTGTAATGCTTTCAAAGATACTCGAAGTAAAGTATTTTGCTAAAGAACTTGAATTTATGGGCCTAAAGTTTCTAAAGCTTTTTCTTTGGCAACCCTCTTAAATTTTACGATCAGACACGTTTTTCAATGTCTAGACTAAGCATAACAAAGGTAAGATGGTTTGATCCGTGGCACTCTACAACTGTTTGAATGGGATAACGTTACTTACTCATGTTTTCGACTGAGGCAATTATACTGAACTATATGAATACATTGTAATTCATACCCATACACCCAATTCCCAAACCATTAAAAAGGTTTTAATATTCGTCACGAAGAATTAAATTCGTTTTTGGCACATAATTCATTTCAAATCTGAAGCTTCAGAATGATTTTTTATTGATTTTCTGTGAACATGGGAGGGGCAGCTGCCATGCTTGTAGGAGCCAGGCTGCAATCTAAGTTTCGAACACGGTCGTACC
>NW_026683695.1:0-25000 GCF_030247195.1 Topomyia yanbarensis | reverse complement strand
AAATTTCTTTCTGGTTTCAGCGTTTACTCACGTTTCTCTTAAAGCCTATACCAGGTAGGTTAAAATCTCCGGGTAACCCTAGTAGCTGAATATGATCAATTTTTATTAAATGAATTTGAATATTTGTAACTCTGGTGACAATACCACTCAACAAAGGGTTAGAGATTTTTCTAACCCGAAAAAAGAGGCGAATGTCCCTAAGAATAAAACTTCTATAATCGATTCCGTATGATAGGACGTAGATTCGGACAGTTCGGTGATTTTGCTCTTTCGGTGCACTGTAGACATTAGGTTTGTTCCAGTACACGGAAGTTACTCCCTGTTGCTCCGGAGCAAAAAATTCTTGCTCCTTTTCACTCCGGTTTGCTACCAAAAGAAGAAAAAGGGAAGAAGATAATACAGGAACGTTTTTCTCCCTGTTTGCTCCGGAGTACTTCCAGTTTCTCCTGGTACTGAAACAAACCTATTGTTAGCTTCTAGACATGCAAAACATCACTGACGTAGTGAGAAGTATGACTGCACTAGAATCGTTTCTGTAAACAATTTTCCTGGTAGATATTCTGGGGTACCTTCCTGTCGGTACGAGCTTTTTACTGGTTTATCCACTGTTGCAGAGGACCTGCTAAACCAATTTTTTTTGGGAAACTTGGGAGTTCTCAATCGTTCATAGACGCCGCCGGTGGTTGAGTGGTAAGTGTGACCGCCACTCATTCCAGTTGGTCCGGGATCAATCCTAGCCGAGATCGTTGAGATTTTTCTGAGGTGAAAAATCTGTGGTCACGTCTTCCTTCGGTAGGGATGTAAAGCCGTCCATGAGTTGATGGATCGATATCTAGTCCAGATAGTGGAGTCACCTCTTTGACGTCGGTAATGAAGAAGTAGAATTCAACGTCTATACTTACTAACAAATATCCTCCTCCCGTGATACTTGTGGAGTGCGCAGTAGTATATACGGCCTCTAGCAAAAGCAAGTATCGGACTAACATTCCTTCCCGTACCTTCCGCGATCTACGTTCGGGCCCGGCCGGCGCCGGTATTTGATCAATGAACCACTTTAGGGTTACCAGGAGTTGCACATTGAAAGATGTTTCGCTACGCCCAAGCATAATTATCTACTGATTGCCTGTGCAACTTCAGCTGGTCCAGATCGGAGTAGCATCCATGGGTGGTCGCATAAGCTCAAGTTTAAGCCTAACTTAGAGTTCTTTATCGTTCAGAATTACTTTGTTATCTCATTTCTATGCATAGCAATATATAAAAACATACCATGCATCCGGTTAAAGTATTTTACGTCCTATGTGTTGTCATCCATTACCACGCAGGAAAATTTGGTCGAACATCAACGAAAACTAGTGTTTAGCCCTCACATTTGGTCTATAACTATGACACGGAATCGTCATTACCTTGAATGACTTCATTTCTTAATGATGCTTCGAATTATGCAAAAACACTTTTGACACTTATTTCATGTTGCTAGTAAAACAGTGCGAACAGAGGGTTCTTCTAAATGTTTGTATATCGAACTATCGAATCGAGTTAGTGGTTTCTTAAGTTCGTTTTTTTGCATTTTTTTTATTTGTAGCTATTTGAAATCAAGTGTCAGAAGCATTGAAACACTGTGAGCAGAACTTGCGGATTAATCAAGGTTTATCGGAATTATTATAATTAAATATCCCTGATTTTCGTTTGGACTGCACAAAATAACTTTTCTAACAAGCATTTTTTCGATTCTCTTTTTAAATGCGCCTTTTACATATTAACGAATTATATATTTTTAGATAGAACGGACATACGTCCATATCTGTAGGTTAAATTATATTTATTGGTTGAATATTTCAAGAAATCTATGTGTTTTAGGTGTCCAGATTTTGTCGTTAAGAAGCCTTATGTAAATTAACTGAAGCCGCAGGATAAACGTTTTTGGTCTAATCAAATCAGGGCAACTAAACCCAACTTCAGACTACAAGAAATTAATACTTAAATTTAAATTTTAGTATTTAATCTATTTTCCGTAAATTGATGTCATTTTGACGTTGTCAAACTGTCAAGGCTACCCCAATCGATTGGGTGGAAAACGATGTTATAAGGATGTCAGTTGGCTGATTGCCAACGATAATAACCGCCATCTTTACATTTACTAGTAAAATCAGTAGCACACAATCCGCCGTTGAAATGCTTCGCCATTATATGTACGTCTTTCAACGATGTCTGTAAAAGGTTGGCCACCAACCCCCTGCTAGGCGGCCATTTTTTCAAACCAACATCTATCTGCCTTTGTTAAAATCAGAACAACCCAAGGTAAAAACATGGGTGACATGCGCTTAGAAGCAGCTAGGCCCATCATATGTTGACTACTGTCAGCTAGCAAATTAATTGAATTCTCCATAACATAAAACTATCCAATCAGATCGTAGCTCCAAAGCACTACAATTTAAAGAGAAAGCTTCGAATAGTGTTGTGATACAGATAAATAATCACTTAATCCAAAATAAAATCGATGGTGCACAGTATGTCGACAGAATTAACTGTCGCGTAAGCCACACCCATATTCGATTTGTTGCTAACAAGGCGTCTGTCATTCTATCTTCCTGAGCATTTCTGTTGAAATGTTGAATTTGGATTGAAAAGGCAAAACAGCAGAGCAAACGAACTAAAAAATCGAATTTCAAACGCCAAATTTCAGCAAAGAATTTACCTACTGGGTTTCTGTTCCCATGTCGCAAGAGGCGAGTAGCAATAGATGTGACTGTGGTCCACTAGGAGGTTGCTAACAGTCTATTATCTTGCTCCTGACGAAACCAGCCTAGAGGCCGTATGGCATGTGGCGGGTTAAAGTATCTCAGCCAAGAATTGATCCACTGGGTTTCTGATCCCATGTCGTAAGAGGCGACTGAAAACAGGAGTCCTTCGTTCTCCGTACCGAGGACTGAATAGTTGGAATGATCAAAATATGCCATCCGCGAACGGAGTGCCGTGGGTCTTAGTCTTGCTGTGTAAAACGAATGTCTGGCACAGTGGACGTTTGTTTCTTCGCGAATCGTGGGATTCAAATGATAGTCATGTCCCTAATACCCATTTCGGGGTATGCAGTAAGCGATTTTAAACCAATGCGTTTGGCATCTTCTAGTTGCAGTACAGTAAGTGCTAGTGACGAAACGTTGTAGAGCTGTGAACAACTATGGTTAGAGTGACACAAGCTTCAGCATAAACGCACAGCATCCACAGACTAACAGACATAACACTATGAGGAAATTCCTCGAAAATTTCGATCCGCTCATTTTCCCAGTACACTAGTTCCACCTTTTATACACGGTCCCAACCACTCATTTACTAGAGTGTTACCCTTCAGGCTCGGGAACAATTTTTCACTAGTGGTCTATCTCTCGCATGCTTGTTCACATGTCAGTGGCGCCATAATCGCAAATGCGGCCACAAACCTAACTACAAATATATTTAAAATAACAGTTAAAGCGGACGAAGCATTGTTTTCGAGTGTTATATCTGTTAGTCTGTGCAGCAACTATGAATCTATTCCGCCTTTTGAAGGAAGGAAAAGTTTTCATAAATTTGGTTCAAGAACCGTATTGCCATGAAGTAAACTTCTATGTTGGAAAACTACTTAACCCCGTCTTCGTAGCTTTCCACAGAAATGGCATGTCAAATCCACGTGAAATGCCTCATGAAATTTTTTGATCGAAATCAAAGAAAATAAGCACAATCACATAGGTGCTCTGTTCAACAATGCATTGGGTCATTGTATAGAGTTTTCCAGTCACATTACTTATCGAGTGCAAGCAATGTTGGAGAAAGGTGACTATTTGATTGCGCCGACGGATGATCTGTTAAAAGCTCTTCACGGGTGTCTCTTTTCAACCCTGCCCAACGCATTCATCCCCAGGTTCAGTGGATTTGGCTTAAGATATGGCATTGTTTGGTTCTCTCCGGATAACGAACAAATCTGTACCTGGCTGAAACAGCCATTGGAGGAGATAAATGGGAAGGCAGGGGACTTCCGTTTTATTGTCGAGCCATATAGTCTTCACCAGAAAAAGGTATTCCTTTACATTCCGTGGAATCACAGAGAACAGACATATAAGCTGGAACAAACTTTCCCGAAAAACCTGTGTAAACATTTGAATGAAAATAAGTTGAAAATCACCATCGCATACAGGTTCGCATGCGTGAGTCACCATTGTATCCAAGTTTGCACACAAGTCCCGTATAGCAATTGCTGGTCGATCGAAGCGCCGGCTAGTGGCAAGTTGCTACTTGTTGTTGTCATTTCAAAGCGACAGTTTATTTCTTACACAAGTTGAAAACTTCACTTGTATGTCAGTTCTCAGTGGTGGAATCACAAGAAATGTTGGAAGAGTACGGATATTTTATGAGGCCAGATTTCCATAATTCTGTTTCGTGGGCTGTTTGCTGGGGAGTTCTGAGAACCAAGTCACTCACAATATTCTTGCAGTATCGACGACGGTTCTCTGAAATAGCGAAAAAGGGTTTTAAAAGAATTATAGCCTCGAAAAAGTAACGACGAAAGTTGGTTTAAGCCGAATTTGAATGACAGTATCTCTTCGGGGGTGTTGTCGTCGTTATCTCAATATCTCCTCGGGGGTGTTGATATATCCGCTCATCGAGAAGTGTCTATTCACTCCCAAGTGAAGATTGTCTATGTTCTCTGTGTCGTTATTTTCCCTAACCTTATCATTTCTCCAATCCTTCCCATCAGGGAAATGATGAAAAGACAAATAATGGCAAGGCACAACTCTCCCATCGACATGGGGCACGTACTATTTGAGCCCGTCGCTACTGATTCCTGCTATGACAAGGCGGACTTCCGGCAGCTTCCGGGGCTACTGTTCCTCACTTCACAGCTCAAGTTTGATGTTCCGGACGAAGTAAGAAAGCAGAAACTTTCAAAGTTCGCCAATAAATACATGATTTGGCAAGTGATCTGCTCATGTGGCAAACGGAGTGCGCCGCTCGTAAATACCGGGACTGTAAACGGGGAGATCTACCTCAAGAAATGCCTACAGAAGCGTTTGCTTCCTCTGTAGAAAGACCTACGATCTTCTGGCCGGATCTAGCTTCGTGCCACTATTCAAATGTTGTCCCGGAGTGGTACGAAGCCATCGGGGTTACTTTCGCACCCAAAGACCTGAATCCCTGCAACGCACCCGAACTAAAGCCCAGCGAAAAATATCGGGCAATTATAAAGCAGGCACTACGGAAGCATCCCAAGGAGATCAAATCTGAGGAAAACATGAAGAAAAAGTGGGTTTCCTTATAAAAGAAGCTGCATCCAGATGTTCTACAGAACCTATTGAGTGGAGTTAAGCGTAAGGTGCGAGCGTACGGTTACGGTATTGAAGTTGATTGAAATAAATATGCAAAAAGCTTATTAATGGGTCATATTTCATAGTCTGAAAGTAGGATCGGTCCACACGGTAATTTTCTACAGCGTTTTTTTCATAATATAATTTGATGAGGGACACCCTTTATTATACAGAACGAGAATGGGTTAGATACGGATCTAGAAGTAATCTACTAAATAATTTAGACGGACTCACAAGTGAGGCTTCATACCACAAGAAACGATAAGCAAAAATAGCAGGTAGGGTGTTGAGCCCATTTTCGCCATGTTTCTATTATCACCCTACCCATTTGAAGCCGTTGGTTAGAGCAGTGTCTGCCATCTTTGTTCAACGCATTGAGTCAAATGGTAGCGCAACAATAGGGGCACTCGATTCGAGTTTTCGTTGCGCTCAAACACGAGAATTTCACTGCTTTCAGCGCATTTGTGTTATTATATTGGTTCTTAACAATGAAGCAAAGCTGTTGATGTCAATTTTTTCGCATTCTATTGATTGTAGGCCGAAAAATTAATGAATTAGTGAGGCACCCTGCTTAGTATGGTGAAAATAGGCACTTTACCCTACCTATCGATTAATGAAAAGTTTTAAAAGGAGTGGATTATCCATATAAATTTTCCTGAAAAAAGGCTTACAAGAGCAAGTACAGGGACAAACTCATTCCGGAAACGGTTCTGAATCTTGAGTGGATTTAGTATGAGTTGGAATGAAACAGCCGGATCCGAGTCAATCGGTTACAACATTTAGGTTGTTCACAGACGTAGCTACAAGACACGCGCTGCAAAAAATATTCGCTATGGATTTTGTTCTAACTACTCACATGCTATTACTGTTGCCGAATTAGAATAAATAGAACAAAATCCATAGTAAATATTTTTGTGGCTTGTGTCCTATTGTCTCGTTTGAGGACAGCTTTAAGCTAGGATCCACTCAGGATTTTGAATTGTATTCCGAACAGTTTGACCGAAATGCGTTGGTACGTTACACTGTACAAAACTTTACAATTACAACTAGGACCAGTTCTCATTTTCTCGTTTATTCAAATTAAGCTCCGCAAAGATGCGCAGCGATGAACCTTGAACTAACTCCAAATTGACGCAGAGGTGAAACTGCAAATATTATCTAAACCTTAACTAATTCAATCCTCTACTAATTTAGCGTTGACTAGAACTAGAATTTCCAATCCCGCATCTACAAAGCCAACATGTATAATGTTATCCTATGGTGATGGAAGCATAAACTACCCTCAACCGAACTAGGAACGAATGATAGAATGATGACTACTTAAAAGTAATATAACCCAAAAACGACCAAAACAGAAGCAAAAGCAATGTAAAACAATCAATTAACAAGCGATTAGATGTGAGTGAGTTTGAAGTGAGCATAAAAAAAGAAACACAACAAAAATACAAACATGACTTACGAAAAAAGGAAGAAACAGTAGAACCACAAAAATCCTGCAAACGGTCGATGGATTTTTTCTTGATTTTTTTTTTGGTTGCTTGGTTTGTTGATTGGTTGATGGGTGGTGGGTAGTAGTGGTAGTAGTAGTAGTAGTAGTAGTAATAATAATAGTAGTAGTAGATCGATAGCTAGATAGTCTGTGTGTAGTTTTACTATTAACAATGGTTTTGTAAAAATCCTTCGAATGCAGGCTTTTTTGTGTATCGGTGGTTGCGGCCAATCGACGACCACCGCCGCTTTGTACGCGATTCAGCACCTTCCAACGACAACGGCGTTGCTCGGGGTCCTCTGCTGTTTGAAGGTGTTCGTGATGGTAGTACTAGAGCAGCAGCGACGACAACAACAACAACAGCATCAACAGTATTTTTGTTCGTCACAGGAATATAGGTGATGGATATAATAGTGTTCGTGTGTACAATTGCATATGCCGGTTTGGTAAAACTATTATTTCTTGGTTCAATTTGAAGTGTTTTTATTTAATCCGCGCGCGAGATATGGTAGAGTGTTAGTGAAAAAAAACATATAGCACAGATGACGAGTAGTCAGTAGTAGTGATAGTTAAGAAGAAAAGAAAAGAAGGTATTGCAAAAGTGTGTGTGAGTTTTGATTTTCACTTATTCACGAGGCGGATACAGGCTTTTAGGACACACACATTTAATGGTAAAAACACAGATCGTGCATAAGGCATCTATTGTCTTTTTTTAAGTTTACTCCTTCGAATCCGAGCGAAATCACTTTATTTTTGATAACAATTACTACGTGTAAAACACCCTGATTATTTTTACTTCCTAATACGAAATCACTCTGTTACGATTAGTCGTAGTACGAGAAAAAAAAACGGACCGAGCACGTCTGTCACAAACTGATATGTCTAGGAAAAACGCAAACGACTTCCGAATGGTTAAAATTTTGTGTTCTTTTAACATTAAAGATAATCTTTTTTTCAAGAGTTACGTAATCTGTTATACGATGAATTTAAGTTTTTGCAAGGGGTGCTAGTCAACCTCTTTTTTTAATGTTCTTCTTGGGGTGGGGTGGGGCTAACGGAAACAAACACTTAGATCTTCAGCCAATTCCAGAATGCGGAACGCATGTTTCGTACCTTTCCGCTGTCGGTGCCAGTCGCGGCGTTGCTGGAACCGTCGGCCGTCGATGCCAGCCCGGTGGAAGAGGAACCATTGTTGTTGGGTTCGCCGGACGAACCACCGCGCCCGATCGATACGCTGCTTACGCGCCGAATCGCGCTAACACTTTGCTTCCGATCGCGCAGCTGCCCGGTGGTGAAACTCGAGCTGAGATCTTTCTTCGAGCTCGATTTGCTCAGATTACCGGTCGATGCCGAAGCCGTCTGGAGTCGCGAAAGGGAGTCCAGATTTTTTACCCGTGTCGTTAGAGAATCACGTTTCGTTTTCGGTAGCGGTGAACTGCTTACCACGGGCAGCGGTGACTGTTTGGCAACAGGAGAGCCACTATTACTGCTGCCCTTGGAAACCGGTATGGACGAACTGCGACTTTTTTCGAGGGATGTGTCCCTGCGCCAGCTCTGGGCCGACTCGGGCCGGTTTAGGCTTGCGTCTTTTTTGTCCTTGGACGCACTGGTAATCGAACTTGGGCCGGTGGATTTGACGTACAGACTACCAGTGCTCTTGTTTAACGATTTATTAGTTAGGGATCCGGAGGGGGAAGGGGTACTCTTTTCCTGTCGGGGGTGCTGTTGGGAAGGTATAAAATGTCTACCGGTTGGAGGTTTCGGGGCTACGTAGCCCTTTGTCCCCGGTAGAGGGATTTTGCTGGGCCGCCGGCGGGGAGTCTCCGGACACTGTAGTCTACTGGCGGAGTCTCGCTCCGCCTGATCCTGAGCCGACTCGGTACTACTACTGTGATGAAGGATTTCATCCATTGCCAGCGGAGTCATTGCCTTCATGCTAGGCGTGGACACCTGAGACTGCTGCAACCGGAGTGCCAAATCTCGCTGCTGCTGCTGCTGGTTGTGATGGTGGTGAACTGGTGATAACTGCTGAATCAGTTCCGAGGTAGAAGCGGATCGATGCTGATGACTAACAATACCACCGGCTGAGGTGGTAACCACCGTTATGGTAGAGCCTTTCCCGATCGTCCCAGAGTTTGTCGCATGCTGGTTCTGAGCGTGATCCGGACTGTAACCGGACGACGCGGAGGACTTACCGTTCTGCTTGGACTCTAGAACTCGCAGCTGAGCCTTGGTACCTTCGAGTTCGATGGATTTTTCCTCGAGCTGAAATGGACCCCAGGGTTGAAGGAAACGGTTATTTAGTTTGATTGGCCGACGGACGAGGTGGCCGAAACCGAAACTTACCCTAAATTTCAGATCGTCAATGTCCTCCTTTGATTTATCCAGCTTTTTACTGAGGAAAATCCTCGAACGGGTCGCTTGGTCCAGCCGTTGTTGCAGAACCTAGAAACGAATCGAGAACAAATGGGACGTGAGTGCGGGGTGCATTGTTGTTTGAATTATGTAATGGTTGGTGGCAAAAGTAATACGTAGTACAGGTATCTATATTTCTTGGAAAAAGACTCAAAGTGCCATCTTCGATGTTTCCTCTCTAACTTCTTCTTTCAAGAGTCTCAAAAATGTTGGTCGGTTACCTTTTATCAAAGCGAAGAGCCTCGGGCTTGGAACAGCTGTTGACAATCAATAATCTACCTACAATCAATTGGCGAACACGTTCTGGACGTGACTTCATCTCATATGCATTTATTCCTTCAGTTGAGGACAGAAGTATGTAAACTAAGGACGTTGTACTGGGTCATAAAAACCAGGTATTATTATTGCTCTCTTTTTCCCTTACAGGTACGGCTCGTATCAAGTCGCGATACTCCGACGAACTAATAACAAATGTCTAAATTGTTACCGAGTTGGTGCTTTTGAAATGAATTAAACTTTTGCGAATACTGCGTTCAGCTCCACTTTCAACCATCTAATATTGACGTAACTGTATTATCCATTAGGCATCGCAGTAAAACAGGGTGGTAAGGTTAGAATCGCACTTTTTTATAAATTTATTCTGTAACTTTATTTCAATCCCGTTGAGATTTGCTTCCGTTTATTCGCAGGAATCCAAACGAAACTCGAATTCATGCATGTAAAAACTGCCAAAAACTGGTTATCCCTTTCCATAACAAGTACGTTTTACTCCAACCTACCGTCCCAGCATGAGTTAATGTGTGAGGTTTTGAAGCATACGAGTCGTCTCCTTTATATGCAATCAACATCGCTTGTGATTACTATAGCTGCCATCAGACACGGTGAGGAAGGCACTGGCCTATAACAGCGAGACGTGTTTCAATTTCAAGTGACCTTCATATTGGCGTGACGTTTTTGTCTTTTTTCGCCCGTTGCAGTCGTATCCAATTTGGACCTCGACGTGATCAACCGGCGCGTAGTGGTTGATGGAATTTTTTAAACTGTGTTTTAATTTAGCGACAATGCGACAACAATAATAATTGAGATAATTTGCGTTGCCTGGATACACATTCAATTGAGGCGACTTACGTTAAACAAATTGTAAAGTTTCGAAACACAACCGAAACTAGATCTTAATATATACAAATAAGGAGGACGATTCGAGCAGATGCTTTTCAGTTGAAATCATAAAGTTACGTAAACCTTTGCCAGTTATTAGCCAACCTCCGGGGGCTGATATAAAAGATCCAACTGTCACTGCAGGATTTATGTACCTATGTTGCCCTGTAGCCAACACAGAGTGCGGAAAAACAAAGCTTCAATCTACTGGCGTTCATCTTCGGGCCCTTTGGGTGTCACTCGGCGCAGGTTGGAACAGAGCTGCAGGCCACTGGAAAACAGCGTACCTTCTCATTTCTATTTTTCCTGTCTGTCGATCGATCTGCGATGTAGCGTGTAGGCGGGTGCATCACTTTTCGCTCGTTAGTGCTTTCCGAATGGGCACAGATAAATGGACTTCGATGGATCGGGGTTTTGGTTCAAAGTTTTAGATATATTCTGGTCATTTATAATATGAATCGGATAGTCGACTGTCAAAATTCTGCTTGAAGGGGGAAGCTCCGAACAATTCATTACTCATTGAAAGAACGAGAAATAATAATTTTCTTATTGCATCGCGACATCCTTTTGTCTGTGACAATTGTTCAGAGCAAACTTACCCCCCAAAGGGTCTCGGCGAAGGCAGCTGTTGGCCCCGGCGTGAGAAAATACACGTGTCTTTTTTTTCTTGTGATAGCTATTTATCTGATTGCTTCATAAATCGAGAGCTTTATCCGCGACTACCGATGGAAAGTTTGTGCCTTTAATATCTGTCTAGAGTGTGTGTGTGTAGCACTGTAACATAGCATTTTGGATGTGTGTCTTCTTAACTATGCTCTACACGCCATTTTTTGTTTTTATATTTCGTTTACCATCTTGAGTTTTGTAGCGATGCAGATAATGCAAATGTGGGTTCTTATTCGACAATGCTATGCTCTTTTGTCACAGTCTCTCTGTAACAGAATAGATAAATTGCCAACGGAAAGTTATAAAGTCAGTTGTCCATTGTTGATGTTACTAATCTGAGCTGACACCAGTTTTTCACAAGTGCGTCACTGCTCCAATGAAACGACGAAAGGCTTAAGTAAGGAATTCCCTTTGAAATGCGCTTTAGTGGTACGCGATCCAGAGCGACATTCGAGAACCAGTTATCATCAATCGTTTTCGATCTCTTGACCGGAATATATCGTTTCGCTCTTTCTGTGTTTTTGGTCAATGTTTAGTTTTGTTTGAAGGTCAGTCTTTGTGTGGCTTGTTTCCCGCTATCTCGGCTGGTCGTGTAGAATACACATTTAACAACGTTCCATTGTTCTCGATGAGGCGAAAAAATCGATCACGCAGCAAGTTAAGATAGGAATCAGGTTTTTTTTCTTTACTATTTCTGCTTCTGTCCACTCCTGGAACTTTCTCATTTGCATAGCGTACTACCTTTGTGCTTTAGGGGGCCGAGGGCGATAAACCCACTGATCTCCACTCAGATAGACCTGTATTGGGCCGTAACGCAAGACGGCAATCGTTATATTTATGCAGAACTATTGTGTCTATGTACCTGCAAAGGCTGTAGAGATCGATGGTGTGATCTCAGAACCTTGTATGAAGTGCGAAGACCTGTTTAAGTAAGCGGTAGGTATCTGTTTCAAAGGCCTCTTACATAAACAGGTGAATATTTCGGAATGCAAGTAGTAGTATACAGCGTAAACTGCGGACAATAAAAGTACAACTCTATCAGACTTGATTCGGATGATTTTCACCTGTCTGTAATTAAGTTCTCCTGGACAAAGTTTGTCTACCTGTTCGCCTGTTTGTGCCGCGAGTCACTAATTGCAAACAGTTGTGACAACGATGCGATGCGGCTAATATAGTGGAAAACATGAGGACGGTTCTACACTAAAGAGACTGAAAAGTGTATTTTCGGCGGGAAGACTCCGCACGATCTGCCGTCATTCCCAGCGTAGAAGCTGAGTGGGAACAAACTTAAGCGCTCCCTTAAAAAACTCTCCAAGCGATCTTACGTAGAAATGCTAAATAATGCAACGCCACTTGTCCATACCGAAAATGTCTATGCTCTTTTGTCTTGTATTGAGTATGAATCTGATAATCCACAAACATTCTTGTAATCCGAGAATGTCCAGGAAGGGCTGAAATGTGTCTTACCATAGGCTGTCCCGTAAAGGTTATGTGACTGCCCCAACTAAACTTACTAAAACTAATTTTGTTGGTACTGTGAAGCCAAAACAAGGTGCTCCCGAGCTTGGAAATTAAAATTCCAAGAAGGAGTATGCAGCATTTCGAGGCGCGAAAACCCACAAACGTTCTCCCAATCCGTGGTGGGACAAAGAGTGTTCAGACGCATATGCAGAGAAGGGCACCGTAAATGAGGGGTTACCCGCTAGCTATCGATAGTACGCGACGATAGACATACGAAGGAAAAGATTGATGAAAGCCAAGAAACGTAGTTATTGGCACCGGTTCGTTGACGGATTAACGAGAGAAACGTCGATGCGAACTCTTTGTGGCATGACCCGACGTCAGCGAAACCGAAACAGTACTAACGAGAGCGAGGAATGTTCAAACCGTTAGATATTCGATTTCACATTTCATCAAACTCGAAAGAATTCACTAATTTAGTAGGGTGCAAACACTCGCCCCACCATCTCGAAGTCCTGTCGGGCGTCTTACCACTGAAACATCGATTTAGAGAACTCTCATACTGACTGGTCATTCGATGGGGTATCTTGAACCCATTGATGATTGAAAACTTCCAGAGGCTTGTCGGGCTCAATTCTTAGACACGTTTATGTCCTTGTACTTTGACTACATGGCGCAGAATATGAACCCTTCTTCTTACATACTTCTGAATCAACTGTTTTCTAAGATACATCCATGAAAGAAAAAAAATCGTGGAATTCCACGTACACCCGCAAGTGGTTTCAAACATTTTTATAATGAATTCCTAAATTGCTGCAAGATGTTTCATACTGATGGATCATATCACGACGGGTCCGCTGGCTTCGGTATCTTCAATCCAAAGTTCACCGCTTCCTACAAACTCAGGGGTCCTGCTTCAGTTTACGCCGCAAAACTAGCTACTATTTAGGGCTCTTGGGGTCATCGACATTTTACCCACAGACCATTATTTTGTCGTTTTGGATAGCCTCAGTTCCATTGAGGCGATTCGTTCCATGAAACATGGAAAGCACTCTCTGTATTTTTTGGGGAAAATACGGGAACTTCTTAGTGCTTCATCTGAAGAAGCTTTCCAGATTACCTTGGACAATGAGAAGTCTGATTCTTCAACTAAGGTGGGTGCTTTAGAAGGTGACATTTTTGAAATACCTACTACCTACTTCAACGACTTGTATTGCTCATCGGAGGACCCTCGAGAGTTGGCAAACAACATGGAGTATTATATGGAACGAGGAAGGTGGCTACATTCGATATTCCCGATGGTGTCGACGAAACCTTCATTCAAGGAGATGGATGTGAGTTGTGACTTCATTCGTGTGAAGGCCCGACTCATAGCAAGTCACGCACATTTGCGATGTATTGGGCTCGTGAAACCGGCGCCTGTGGCGACGTCTATCACGATATCAAACATATTGTCTGGGCGTGCACTGACAATAGTTCTGCCAGGTCTCGATTGACTGATTCCCTCCGGGCCCAAGAAAGACCACCTAGCGTCCCGGCATGGGATCTTCTGGCATGTCGTGATGTCCACTACATGTCCCTTATCTATCTCTTCTTGGAGTCATTTGATGTCCATGTTTAGATTACCTTTCTCTCTCTTTTTCAGGACTTTCCTATCCTTGTCATCTGCAACTGATTTCGTCTATTGCTTACATAATGGAACAGTAGTTATACAATATCATTATAGGTGTAAAAATACAATCGCACCAAGAATACTGACCTACTCTACCAAAAATTTAAGCATAAATAGTTGTAAAATATTTTTCATGTATAATATATGCTACTTTCACCAACGCAGTTCGATTACTTGGGAAATTCTGCACCGATTTCTTATATAAAACTTCTCACTTAAGTAAATTTTGCTAAACTTTTCAGAATATAATTATTCTATTCATTTCACCATCGACCACGCGTTTACATTGAAATAATAATAATGATCCAATCAACACAGCATTAAATATAATGTTATAAAATAATCAGAAACATTACAACAAACATGAAATTAACAAACTTAACTCGATATTGGACCGACACATATTTAATACTAAATCCTTTGAAAAATTACTAATATTTTCCGAATATTTTTCAAAAAATCGTACCTACTTCACTAAAAAACTAACAAATGATGATAACAATCATTGAGATTTATTCGAGGTGCACTTTAGATGTAGTTTTGTACATGGAAATGAAATTTACCAAAATAGCTTTGAAATTCTCCAGCTTCTAAACAGTTTCCCGAAAATATTCGTAATTTTACAAAGGATATAGTACTAAATATGACTGGGCCCAATATCGAGTTAAGTTTGCTAATTCCTTGTTCGTTGTAATGTTTGTGATTGTTTCATGGCGTAGTATTTAATACATTATTATTTCGATGGAGACGCGTGGCCGATGGTGAATTAAATAGCATAATTATTTTCTAAAAAGTTTAGCAAAAGTTACTTAAGTGTGAAGTTTTATATATGAAATCGGTGTAGAATTTTCCGAGTAATCAAACTGCGTTGCCGAAAGTAGCATATAATCCACTTAATTTTTTTTTTAACTATTTATACTTAATTTTTTGGTACGTCGAAAACCGACCACAGATACGACAGGTACACCACTTCTTCGCGAACACCGCATTTCCTAAGTGAATTTTTCTCAAAATCATGCATCTATCTAGCAGGCACATGAAAATCATAAAAACTTTGAAGTACGTCGAAAATCCTCCCAGGAAGGCTACGAACTACTTTGCGGAATTTCAAATGGTGTTTTCGTGGAGAGAATGCGATGGCATCATTACATACATTACATCTATGCATTCACACAGACTGAAATAACATAAAAATGGAAATACATGGTTCATAATTTTGGCTTTTGACGAATGTTCCAATACTTTATCTAACACTTTTCGGTGGTATTCAACGAAAAACAAATCGAAATGGATAGTTAAGGGGAGTGTCTTATGTAACCGAACCGAACCAAATCGAAAGTTATTCTGGTTTACGATTTTGAAGGCAAGGCAACAATGTATCTTTTGTGTAATGTTAAGATTTATTTAAATTCAGCGCGAACGAAAAAAAAATTCAGTCACGCTGAGCCACACATACGAGCGTTCCAAGAGTAGACGTCCGACCATTTCCACGTCGATGAGCACCGCGGCGAACACGATAACTATTGATAAAATCGTCTGACACTGGAAATTCAGTAAGATTTGCAAAGCTTAGACTTGTAGTTACTCGATGAACCAAAAAAAAAATAGAAAAAAAATCGTATTTCAAAAAATGGCTTCACGAAAACAGAAAAATCTCATATTTTACAATTATGTGAAAAAATTCCTCAGAGGCAGGATTTGAACCCGCAACCCTCGGGACTAAGGCCCAATGCACAAGCGCTTAAGGCATCCCTGGGATATAATGATGTCCAAGAAAGAACACATGATTATCGCATTGGTTGATAATCGTGCCTTTAAGGCAAGATCACACAACCGCAGCATTAAATAGATCAATGTGTTGGGTGGCAGTGGCGGTCATGTGTAAGCTCTCTCTAGAGGCAGTGGTACGATCACTGTCGTCAATGCGATAATCATGCGTTCTTTCTGGGACGTCATAAGAGTTTGTGCATTGGGCAGAAGTCGCAAGGGTTGCGGGTTCGAATCTTGGCCCTGGGGATTTTTTCACAGAATTGCTTTCACTTAACTAACCATTTCAATTCGTTTCTCCGTTGGATACGGTAGACGTGCCCTTATTCATCTCATTAGTCAGTATGTCACACTACTTAGTTTTTAACTCGACTTAGAGTTACTGGATTGTGCTTAAATAGGTATCATCATCTCTGCTACGTACCTAAGAAGAAATACAGTTAAAATTTTTGCCTGAAAAATGTGAAATGCTCCCGTTTGAGCGAAGCGAAAAGTCGAGTGCAACGTACCCTTATTCATTCTACGATTTGAGCTAATGCGTTGAATAGAGATAGCAGATACTGCTCTAATTAACGTGTTCAAATGGGTGAGATGAATAGAGGAGCTAAGATGAATTAGGGAGCAGTAACCCTACTACCAAAAAGTTTTAATGGAAATATATAAAAGACACTTTGTTTATCTAACTCATTGAATCGAGTAAAATAAACGAATAAAATAGTAAAAAGCACCGATCAGGGATCTAGTGATTATCGCAAAATCTGCCGTAGCAACCGACTAATGCGTTGTTGTAGGGAGCCTAAACGGCTTAAAAGACACTGAAGACCACGGAGAAACCGAAAGCCGAAGCCCATGAGACGCCTAAGGAAGACCGGAATATCCGTTACGTAAAAAGTGTAGCGGAAATGCCACGAGAAGAAGGATAAAACAGAAGGGAAAGGAAGAAAAGCAGAAAAAGAGCAAGCGAATGTAGGACGTACAAAGCGATTCTCAAAAAGGTGAGAGAGGATCCCACGTAGAAGAGCCCGGGGGAGAACGTACTAAGATCCAGGCGCACTCAGAAAGATGAGGATCCATCGATAAATCAAATTTTCAAATGATCTGTGTACCCTGATACAGGACTGATACAGCATGTACTAACCGACAAGCTGATCGGACGTAGGGTAGTTGTCACCGAAGGAGATTAAAATGCTCGTGCGATGGAGTTGGGTAGCAGACTACCCAACGCAAGAGGATCTAGTTTGTATCTCTTGGATAGTGTGGCGTTTTCGATACTGAGCAACGGTGTTCAAGCCTGAGGGCTACGCTATGTGGCTATGGCTATGTGAGTCGAGAGCGCGCATATCGGGGGAGGTAGTATCGCCGTCATCGCCGGGATGACTTCTATCGGTATTTCTCTAGCCAAGCATATCGAGTGTTATCAACGGAGGGGTAGAAGCGATGTGAGCAGATTGGCGCGAACTGACTCGATGGCCAAGTGACATCAGGATTGGGATTAGGAATTCGTCTTTGTGAACGTATAGAAAGCACGGATAGACTGTTACTTAACGCAGTTCCTATCGGTTCGCGGCTGCTTCAGAAAGTATCTTCATCGGTTCGGTCACGCACCTTCCTCCTACTGCTCGGAGTACGAGGATGCCACGCTGAAGCACGTGGCCTTTGACTGGCTCAGGTTAGAGGAAATGCGAAACGAGTTGCCGGCGAAAAGTGCACTGAAGAGCACAAGTGTAGTGTAAAGAAGAAAGGACGTGGAATACCGTCAATAGAGTAGTCGCGCAGATACTAATAGAGCTGCAGTGGCAAGGAAGCAGCGATCAAAACACTAGTAACAAGGGTTCGAATAAGTGCCATTTGCCGATCACTGTGAAGTAGGCTAGATCCGCCGTCGGGGACTCAGCTCGAGTAGTTCGCGTCTATGCACTGGTTATGGATCAAAAAGACGCTACGGTACCGGACGCCACGTACCACCTGGAATTGTCGGACCGACCTGAACACCCTACCGGCTACCTCGTGAGTAGGCTAGATCCACCGCAGAGGACTCGGCACTTACCGGTTTGTCCGTTCAGTAGACCATGGCCCCCGAAAGGGAACTAGTTCGAGTAGATCGTGACGAAGCTGGGGCCTAATTAGCTCAACAGACATCGTAACCGAGAGAAACTCTTGTTCGGAGTAAGTTAGCGGAGCAAAATTTCCCGATCTCGATAATGCTGGGAGCTAAAGAAGGCTCAAGAAATCCGGTACCGGTATCAGGAGAAATTGCGCCGCCGGTAAACTCTCAGTCGGAGTAAGGTGAGTTCACCTCCGGGAACTATCCGAGTATATCACGACAAAGCGACGGAGCTAAATGGCTCACGGAAACGGGAGCTAAACGGTTTGCGTTAATTAACCGCTGAGGAATATCTGAGTGAAGTTCGGAGCTAACTGGCTCAAGTACGCATAGGCTCAAAGGTCGAGTCATTTTATGGATCAAGCGAAGATCCGAGTAAACTGTAGATCAATCGTGAGCAAAGATAAGAGGTTCGATGAAACGTAGTTAGAAGTCGAAAATGTATGAAAAAGCAGACATACTTGAATGAAGGACAGACTTTCCATGAACATCGACAAGTTTGTACCTGTGTACAAAATTTCGTGCTCACGTTCAACCTCAAACATGCTTCGTCTCGATGTACAGGTTCGTCTCGAACATCGAACTCAAGTGAACGATGTGCAAACTCTAGTTCGAACATCCGTGTACGTACACCGGGTGCGTACACGAGAACAATTTGCACAGGGCAAAAAGAGTCAGCACTAGTGATGATGAGAGTGAGAAAGAGAAACTGGTGCCACGAACCTATGTGTACACACACCGTGTACGTACATGGGGTTCGGTTGTCCAGGCGAACATGTGCACGTGTTTTGGTACGAAATTGAGTGTTCGAGTTCGTACACGAAGTGTGGGTTTAATATAAGCACAGAACCAGAGCGAACTTTGTGTACGATGTTCATTTGGGAAGACTGATGAAGGATAAAAAGGTAGAAATTTTAGAGCTACTGACCACAAGGATTTTAGAGCTTAACTATAAAACGGATTTACATTAACTTGTGATTCATGAACAATCTTAAAATATAATTTTGCACAAATCGACTTAAACCATCTTTGTCCAGTTCTTCGGAAGCATTTCGAGGCACGAATAAGTTTGTTTCTGTCATCAACATTAAAAATTGCGAGTTACAACAAAGGGATTCGAGTCTTCAGCACCCGACAAATTGACAAAATAATAAAGATTTGGCAAGAAAACTGCAGTTGTAGGCCTGCAAGCAAAGGTTTTACGTTCGACTCGCACAAAAAAATTACGCCGAAGCAGGTTTGATGTAGCATCATGTTCTACTATGGATGCGCCATTGCAAATTACAGTTTCCAGTGGTCACTCTAATAAAACGATGCTAGACTGATGATACGCCTTCCACAATTTACAAACTTTTTTTCAGACTCCAGAGAGATTTGGTCAGTACCCAATAATGCCACGAATCGTAACACATATCCAAATAAACAAAATAAAGCCATGTAATAAGTTGAGGCGACCTAATTACTTCAAACTCGTTACCTCCTTCATTGACGCATTTCAACGGCGAGAAACCTAAACGATGGCGATGCTGCATCTTCTCTCTCTCTCTCAGTCCGTGATGAATATCGCCGACAACCGTCACTTTTATGCAACATCGCGAAGAAGATCAACAATCAGAGATGACAGTACAAACCGAGCGAGCTGTACAACAGCAGATCGCAAATAACCCAATTGAGGACGCCTGTTCCATACGAGTGCAGAAAAAAAACCGTGAAAGTTACCTCCCAACCAATCAATCGGATCAATTCATGTTCGTTGCTGCCGGCTATTGCTCAATTCGAGCTCTCGTGCGATCTCTCTCGATCTCTATCTTTAACACTTGATCTTTTGGTTGATTGTTTTGCTCGCGAGCATTGCTGTAGAAGCAAATCTTCGTCCCCTACTTAACTAAACAATTGAAGCAAAAGACAATCCGTTGGTTGGATAAGGGGTATGGGGATGAGGTATGGCCGAGAGGGTAAATTGAATCGCTTAGTACAAATTGGGTTATATTTGTATGACGGTTCCATCATCGTTGGATGATGACAGAGCGGAAAAATCATTTTAGTCAGTGTGGAGGCACTATTTAAAAATTACGAGACAAACTTTATAATTAACAGGTAATTTAAGTTAATTTCGGGATATCCAAATATGTATCAATAGCTAATCAACATTAGGCAGATTTGTAACCAGCGTCCGATTCAGTAAAGCGAAACGAACTGTGGGACTAGTCTTATGACATTCATAAAAAAACGGTAAGTTAAGTTACTTGACATCTGACACTGACAATCGTTTTCTTGAGAATTGTTTTGATTCTCTTTCAAATAAGAATCAACACGACAAAAATCCAAATTATTTCACCGGTTAGAATACCATTCCAACGTGTTCCAAACAATGTATGCGTGTCAAACGGAACCAACCTTCGCTCGGTGATTTCATTTTTTTCTCTTCGCTAAATTAATTAGGCCAAACCGCAACCAAGGTGTGAGTACCTAACTACCCGACCAGGAAACACTCCCATCTACATTGTAAATTTGTGCAGAAAGAGGGTGTCGAACATACTACAATCTACAACTGCCCATGCTGGCCCATATGTACTTTACACCTAGAGCCTAACATTCGAGAGGCGAAATTCCCCCGGCCAATCCTTCGCGAGAATAGTTTCACTGACCATACGGCGATGAAGATAGCATCGGGGCGCAAACGCTCGTCGTCGCAGACGTATGGGCGTGTAATTTATACAACACGAACGCAGTGTGCTGCTCGAGATCATTCCCCCGCGTGCGGTCATAACAGAATTTAAACTATACGTGCAAATCGTAATTCCCGACGTCGGTACCTTTCCCCCACTCACACACACAGCTTGTCGCGTTCCACGTTCTATTTTGTGGTGCGCTGTTGTTCGACTAACTAAATAAAGTTAAACCCGTCCCGGAGAGGCCCATCCATTACGAGGTGAATTGAATCGAAAATTATTATTTTGGTATTACAATAAATTAACGGTGATCTAAACGGTGTCAGACTGAAAAAGGTTTGTCGATATATTGTTCCTCCCCTGCGGGTCGGCGGAGACTGCCTGAACGGATGAAAGGTGGGTGTGTGAAAATCGTTCCGTGTTTCGCACCGCTCACATCGGTCAACTGTTCAAATGCTAATTTAATTCGCTGCTTTGTGATGCACTTTTATAGCGGCTAACTGCTTTGCTACCACCGCTCGGCGTGTGTGTGTGAATGTTCGAAAAGGTTAGTCACAAAATCAAACCCAATGGAAGCCCGTTTCCAGTATCAGACTAGAGCTATTGTCATCTCGATGGAAATCATCGATGGAATGCGCCGAGAATGGAATTTGTTCCATTTGTTGTGACCCCTGTCCATGTCCGATCTTTCCTTTCCAACACATCAACACAATAGCACGGTAGCTGAATAGGCGCACTGATGACTAGCCACTTGGCCAGCCAAAAACTAGTTAAAACACAATTCGAAAAGAAACTAACCTGATTCTGTACGGTAATGGTGAGCAGATGCCGTTGCAGTTCCACTATGTTCGTTTCCAGCAGGATGGCGGTGATCTTCTTGGAATCAGTAATGCGCACTTTACCCAGTCTAGCCGGCGAGCTTATCAGCCCATCCAGCTTACCGAGTGCGGTAACGGTAGCGATACCGTGGCCATCCCCAACGGTTACGCCGCTCGCATTCAGCCTTATAGCAGTTGTGTTGTTGGTGTTGATTTCGTCGCTGGACGCAGACGACGGCGTCGTTGCCGTAGGACTAGTCGTATCCTGCCCGGGATCGTCGTGTACAGCCGACGGAATGGAGATTTTAGTACTGCTGACACTCTTGACGGGTGCGAAGCTGGATTGATTGAAGCGGGTTTTCAGTAGATGCTGCTGGCCGGATGCCGCGGCCGCTGACGATGGCGATGATGATAGATGGGGTATCGCGATGATGGTGGTAGCGGAATCAGTCGAATGTTTTCGTAGCCCAGTCGTCAGCGGGTGCCGACTGTTGATTGACTCGGGGGAACTGCAAGTAGGAACATAATTAGTTAGTGAACGTACTACTGACGACGAACGCAACGTACCTAGGCGCACTTTTATTTACAAACTGCTGGTGGAGATCATGAATCTTACTGTTAAGTTCTAGTTTCTGACTTAGGGCCGCTTTCAGCTGGTCTTCCAGTTCATGCTTGGCGGACGCCAGTGCGTCCACCTCGTCCTGCATCTTCGACGTCCGTATCCGGCTCGCGATCGCTTCCGCCTCGTACTCGGACAGTTTGTCAAACAGTCGATCCCGTTCCTTGCGTAAAATTTGTACATCGTCCTTATTTACAGCGTCCACTAGGAGTTGAGTTTGAAAGGTTTTCGCTAGGGTGCCGCCGGCTGTAACGCCACTGTTGGCACTCGGGACACCCGGCGGCTGATGCGTGTGGTGAGGAAGGTTGCCACCACTACTACTGCTACTACTATGATGCGTATTGATAAGATTACTACTACTATTACTACTACCGCTACTAGTACTGCCCACGACGTTCGTGTGATTATTGTTTAGCTGATTTGTTCGACATTTCTCCCGCTCCAGCTGCTGCAGCGCGTCCACCTCCTCCCGGAGTCGATTGCTTTTCCTATGTATCACATCTAGCAAATTCCACAGTTCATCTTCGGTATCTACAGTTAGTCGATTGGTTGTATTAGATACGATGGTTCCCTGTGACGACGAAATTAGACAATTAGCACTAGTTACTATATGTTAATAATTAACTAGTCTCACCTGCACGCCACCACTCGTCGACGAGGCACTGTGTGTCTCCTTCGACGAGGATGTCTCCGTGGAGAAACCCGAATCCTGTATCACGCTGCCATTATTGCCCTCACCGCTCTTTGGTTCCTTCTTGCCGCTGTGCGAGTTGCTCCTGCTGCGGGTAGTCAGCGACGACGAGTGCTGGTGGATTTCAGCGGATGCATCTTTCTGGGTCAGTTTCCGCCTAGTCCGTATTCCGGGCTCCCACTCGCGTCTACTGGAGAGAAGAAAATAAACAATTCGCAAATGTTATAGTAAATCGAACCAGTGTAGTAGCTTAAATTCACTAACCTAGACGCCAATGATGACGACGGGATCCCGGTGAGTGTGCTGTTGGCAGCGGACGATGCCATCTTTGTTTTAAGATCGGGAAAGGTCTCGATAACCAGATCGCGAAATTCCAATAGAGCGCCGACTTCATTCTGCAATTCCTGCGAACGGGAAAAAAGAGTGGAAACAAAAAATAAGACAACACTGAATAATGATAATCAGGTGGAGGAAAAACAAAAAAAAATGGTTCGCGGCCAAAATACGATCGTTTGAATTTCACGCTCCGTTGTTTCAAGGTTATCCCAGAGAACGATTACAATACAAACAAGCCGAACGAAAAGAGTAGTAACCAGTGGGAAATAATAATAATAATAATAATAGTGAATAATGAACCGGCGGAACAAAATAAAGAAAAAAAACGCTTCGCTATGACCTACAATCAATCAGTGCGATAGGAACCGTTTCGTTCGCTCCTAACGGGATCCACTGTTTTGCAGATACATAAAAGCGTTAATTGTGCCAGTTTGGTTGTAGCGCATGTGTAGACACAACTAACTGACTGGCCCGAATGAATTGGACCCGGCACAGATCAGGTCAGTCGGTTTTCCGATCCGTCGGGCGCGTGTCTTGAAATTAAACACTAGATGGGGAGACGACTTACGCTGACTTTAAAAATGGAACGTCGAGATTTGAGGTAAACACGAAAAAAAAATTTTTTGGACGAAAATGGACTTTTTTGGACTTTTTTGTTCAAAAAGGAGGAAATTTCAAAATCAAACTTGTATTTTTGATTCCAAATGACTTTAAACTGCATGAAACGTCGAGATTTGATGAAAACACGAAAAAAAATTTTTGACGAAAGTTCTGTTTTGGTCTTTTCTTGTTCAAAAGGGGAAAATTTCAAAACCGAGCTGGTATTATTGATGCCAAATGACTTCAAAATGCATAAAACGTCAAAATTTGATGAAATCTCGAAAAAAAAAATTGACGAAAATTTACTTTTTTGACGATTTTTGTTCAAAGGGGGGAGGAGTAAAGGAAAATTTCAAAATCGAATTTGCATTTTCGATGCCAAATGACTTTAAAATGCATGAAACGTCGAGATTTAATGAAAACACGAAAAAAAATTTTTGACGAAAGTTCTGTTTTGGACTTTTCTTGTTCAAAAGGGGGAAAATTTCAAAACCGAGCTGGTATTATTGATGCCAAATGACTTCAAAATGCATAAAGCGTCAAAATTTGATGAAATCTCGAAAAAAAAATTTGACGAAAATTGACTTTTTTGACGATTTTTGTTCAAAGGGGGGGAGTAAAGGAAAATTTCAAAATCGAATTTGCATTTTCGATGCCAAATGACTTTAAAATGCAGGAAACGTCGAGATTTGATGGAATCTCGAGAAAAAAATTTAACGAAAGTTCTTTTTTGGACTTTTTTGTTCAAAGGGGGGGAAATTTCAAAATCTAACCGGTATTATTGATGCCAAAAAACTTCAAAATGCATAAAGCGTCAAAATTTGATGTCATCTCGAAAAAATTTTTTTGACGAAAATTGACTTTTTGGCGATTTTTGTTCAAAGGGGGGAGTAAAGGAAAATTTCACAATCGAATTTGCATTTTCGATGCCAAATGACTTTAAAATGCATGAAACGTCGAAATTTGTTTTTTTTTAACGAAAGTTCTTTTTTGAACTTTTTTTGTTCAAAAGGGGGAAAATTTCAAAATCGGGCTGGTATTTTTGATGCCAAATTCACTTCAAAATGCATAAAGCGTCAAAATTTGACGTAGGCTCGAAAATTTTTTTTTTGACGAATATTGACTTTTTTGACGATTTTTGTTCAAAGGGGGGAGTAAATGAAAATTTCAAAATCAAATTTGCATTTTCGATG
>NW_026683694.1:0-25000 GCF_030247195.1 Topomyia yanbarensis | reverse complement strand
TCGTACAAAATAATTCCTATACTCCACAGGTCAGCCGTCGCATCATAGCAATGTTTCAGCAGAATCTCCGGTGCCATGTAAAGTGGTGAACCTTTCACTGAAGTATTCTCCTGTCCCAGTTTCAAATGCTGGGCGAAACCAAAATCGGCTACCTTCAATGAAATCCCTCCACCTCCGCTACTACCACCGGTGCATCTCATTAACAGCAAATTCTGTGGCTTTAAATCGAAATGACTCACATCGTTCTCTCGCATATATCTCAGTGCCAACGCCAGCTGTCTGAGAAAGATCCGACAAGTCGTCTCATCCAACTTCCGCTTTTGACGAATATACCCGGAGAGACTACCCCCGCTACAGAACTCCATTACGATGTAGATAAACCGATCGTCCCACAGAAAATCCTTCATCTCCACGATGTGCGGATGTTTCAGCTTTTTCAACAGACTAATCTCAGTAATGATGTTGTCCACGGCCGATTTCGACAGCGAAGCCTTCTCCACGCACTTGATTGCGAGAATTTCCTTTGTCGCCTGCAACCGGAAGCATTCGATGATGTATTATTAATGATACATTAATGTTAGCTATTAGCTCCAACTCACTGCTTACCTTTTTCATCGCACGAAATACGGTTGCGTAGGTACCGCTGCCGATCCGTTCCAACATTTGGTATTCGTTGATATCCGGTTTGGTGGCCATCTCTGGGTAAGGGGACGGGCAACAGCGGAGACGAATATTATCCGTTTTTTTGATTCACTATTCCCTAGCGGGTTCGCTTCGTTTCCTAGCCCTTCGGATTCATTTGTGCTGCCCACGATCGAGTTTTAAGTAATTTTTTCAAGAGCAAAATTATTTGCTTCAGATCCGTCTAGCCCGATATTGAACGTCTCATGACAGCTACGTTTTTTGTTTTGGTCATGTTTTCTGTTGCTATCGTATTTTTTTCCTCTTTGCGCAAAAGGAAAGCGAAGCACTGAAATATTTCCGAAATATTTCACATGTGTATACCACGATGTACTGTGAAAGGTGTCAACATTTATCTGCACCGAGCAAAATTTACATTGAATTTCCATAAATACGCCTTATGACTTTCAGACATAAGGATTTTAAATGGATTTTATAAGTCTGTCTTATGTCTCTTACGTGTAAGAGCGCGGTTGACATTTTTCCTGAAGAAATAGAGACTGTTGAATGTTATCAGATGTTATGGTAGATCCGAAGAAACCAGGAAAAGGCCTTAGTTTACAGTGCGGCAATATTGTCGCGGAATTTGGGTCCCTATTTATTTTGCTCGGGATTTCAGATCTCGTGGCGGGAAATGAGTCTACAAAAAATACAGTTTTCATAAAGTGTAAACCCAACCGCGGAAAATGTCACCGGTTTTCTAAATTCTCCGAAAGGGAAACTGGTGGCTTTATTAGGTTTGAAATACTGTTCCATTTTGATATTGTTGGTATTTTTTCAGCAGCAAAAATTTTGATTTGACAGGTTGGAGAAATCGGCGGAAAATTTTCCACGTAACCCATTTCCTGAACTGCAAATTAGCCTTAAGGTGTGCCTAGTCTGAGTTGCCGCAACATCAGTGAACAAAGTCTCTCTTCACATAGAGGCAGATCACAAACAAATATAAATTACACTTTTATTTTCTCCAACTCCCCTCTGCTGCTGCGGCTGGATCCCAATCGTTTACTGCTGGCGGCGGGCAGAATCTTCCGAGTGGCCGCGTTCTCCATCGGTCGTATCTTTGTGGGCTGCTCCGGCAGCGGTCATTAACAATAAGCTAGGGAGGTGAGCTGTGCTCCTTTGTGGGAACCTCCCTAGTGACGATGGTGATAGAGCACCGGATCGTCTACTCGTCGTAAACGATCCCGGAAATCACCGCAGTGCACTTTCCAGGGGGAACCTTTGTCCGCCCTGCTTCGTTCTCCTTGTCAATTAGCTATAGATGAGAGTTCGCAGCAGTTTGATGCGAAAAGGCGTTTGTTGAATTTACAGGTTTATTGAGTAGAATAGGGTTGCTCGTGACGGAATCATGTGAAAGTTACCGCCATTCCAAAACGCGGGAAAGTAGTTTCTCGTATCGGCCGATTGTAATAGTAGAAAAATGGTTTTCAGAAAAGAAATTGTCTGGATCGATTGTCTGGCGGTACTTTCGTCAATAATCTAACTCGCTTACGCGAAAAAGCGCAAATGGCGTCTGTGTTCTTATTTCAGCATCCAGGCGCTCGCTCTAAACAACTTTTTTTTCGGGGACACACTCCGAATCAGTAAATGTTCTTTTCCGATGATCGATTTCACCTTCCAATGATTGTATCTCTATTCAGGAACTATCTTTTCGTGCACGAAACCTTCTCAATTCATCGCACACGGTGTCATCGTCCAGCAAATTAACCAACACTCTATCGATCCTTGAGGTGTTGGTGTCCGCCTCGTGCTTCACAAAAATCTGCTCAACTGCTCGCGGTGCGATTCCGGGATTTTTGTTTGGTTCCAACATTGTATACTTTTTCCAGAGCTAGAAATGCCTTATGTCACGAATGTCGGCCCTTGGTGTTATATCTCTCACCGCGGATTTTATACACTTATAACATACTTCCACTTGTGGTAGCCCACCTTGGCGAAAAATCTCACTAACTTTTTCTGCCTTTGGTCTGAATATCGGTGGGCGGACCGCACTTCATCGGCTCAGAAAACTTGTGAACCATGCGGTTTTTTGCTTGACAGCTCCAGCGCTGCCGCCATCTCGCGACTAACAACCCATCGCTAGAGCTCTCTAGGTACCTAGAGTGCTCTACCCATCGCAGGTGGCGTGCGTTCACGCCCTCCTGTTTTTTTCGACTGCGCGCTACACACTACCGTTTAACACCTCATTATTACTTTTATGATTACCCTTTACCCACTTTAAACGTAACAAAGAACAAGGCTCGTTCGAAAGATCCTTCACTGTGAGAGCGGCTTGCTCTTTTCTGGGTCCTTCATGGTTAGTCAATCGGAGAAGCGAGTGGCTTTTTGTGATCAGCTTCCCTAATCAGGCGACCCAACACCAAAACACGACAGTTCTCGAATCACGGAACCAAGGGGCCAATCTTCCAGATTTATCTGAATTTTTCCAGACTTCTATGCGTCGTCCAGCCATACAGATTTATTTTGCCTGATAGCAATTTTCTTTGCAGAATGTTAGTAAAATTTTGCCAATTTGTAACAGCTGCAAGTTCCAGCAGTGAAAATGGTGAAAGCTCAGAAATGTACGATCGTGATTTGCTGGTTGATCACTTTTTAACTGGACCACTTTTTAGTTGAACCTCTGCTAGTTTTACTATTGTCCACCTAACAAATCTCACAATATTTAGAGATGTTAACAGATGCATTTAGACTACTAACATCTCTTTTGGAGAGTTTTGTTAGTCGGTCCAAATAGCGCACCACGACCGTATATTGAATCCACGTATTACAAATTCTCTTTGCTGAAAGCACAGAATTTAAAATTGTCATGGATTGGTATCCCTGCACGGAACGGCTTTTTTTGCGGGGTGGATTTGTCCAGCGAGAGAACGTTTACGATCGAAAAACAAAACGACCTTGAACACAAACGTGGTCCGAAGCGCACTTCCTGGGACCTATTCACATAGTCACACCACCTAGTGATTGGAAGGACAAGCCGTCGGTGTTCGACCGAAATAACATAAAAACAACCGCTCAAGTGAGCTGTCACCAGCGATGCCACATGTTTTTTTTGAAATGTCTGTAGAAGGATAACTAAAATGTCTGTAAAAGTCTGCAGATGGTTGTGTAAATCCTAGTTACACTAAAATTTTACTTTAAAAATAGATTGAAAGTAGAATTCTATTGTGAATGAATCACTCGTATTCGAAAACAGTTATTCTAGTGCAATTTTTTTAAACATTATTACCCTTTTAAAAGTCTGTAGATCTCTGGCTACGTCTGTAGAAGACATCAAAAGTCTGTAAAATACAGACATGTCTGTAAATCTGGCATCGCTGGCTGTCACTGCACAGCATAATCAGCACACCTTTTGTAGGAAGAGGAGAGCGGTGCTTTGCTATTTACTTATAAATGTTGAACAAAAATTACTACAGTCGTGATTCGCTGGTTGGACACTTTTTAACTGAACCGCTTTTTAGTTGGACCTCCGCTAGTTGGGCTATTGTCCAACTAAAAAGCATCTGAATGTCAAAATCTTAGTCAAATTTACTTTGACAATCAATCTGACAATATTTAGAGATGTGAACAGATGCATTTACACTGCCAACATCTCCTTTGGAGAGTTTTTGACATTTGTCAGTCGGTCCAACTAGCGAATCAAATTCGTTAGTTGGACAAGGCTGTGGCCCAACCAGCGCATCACGACTGTATAATAAAAAATGGGTACTTTTCCACACTGTGTATGGATAGTATCCATTGGATACCTTTTCTCGCAGATTTTTTGCTTCCACGTGGCCAAAAACTGATGTTTCTCCATAAATTTTAGTGACTTTCTAAATACAAATTTCAACCAGTTTTAGAAAAGGATATACCGATTTTTTCTTCAATTTTAGTCGTGGAATAAAAAGCTTTCTGATGCGGATTGTCAATTCAATAGAAACTGAAAGTGCTCCATCCAGTTGGTTACTCCTGTATGATTTGTCAACAGACAAAGATTCTATTTCCGTGATTACCTTCTTGTCGTTTCCACCTTTCTTACACCGGTAAAGATTTCTCACGGATGCTCCCAGCAGTCCTGGGGCTGACGTATAGCCGCTGTAAGCATTCGACTCCTGGCAGGTTTTTCCAGACTGGTACTCAACGTCGAACCAATAATTTTCTCATGTGGGATCGAACATTTCTGTGGCTATGATACTGATTGCTTCGTGGACCTGTTGCTACGCTTCAGCTTATTTTTAGTTCTTACAGGAAGTTAAAAATATGTGCAAACATTACACGCATTGCGCAGTTATTTGGAACATTGCTGCGTAAATTTACCTTAACACAGCCTACTATCCGGTTTGATTTGAAAAGTGAAGATTTTGATGTAAGTTTGTTTCCCGATTCTAAGGGCCAATTTCTGCGCATCAGTTTAACTTTTAGACCAGGTAAACCTGGTTTCAAAATTTGGCCGGGGTGAAGAAAACAGCCCTAAAAAATTGTATCCAAGTTTGATCACAATATTGTTCCAAAAATTTGTGTAAAAATATATTAGCTTGCTTATTAGTCCATTTCTTGATAGATAGGAAACAACACAATTTACTCGACCCGCTAATGTCGATCGGATTTAATTATACCAAGAGAATGTGACTAGGAATGTGATAATGAATGAACATCATTGGGCAGTACTTCATAATTCATCATTTATTTAACTTTTTTTTTACATGTAGCAACTAAAAATATAGGCTACAGACTAAGGTTGACACAATAGTGTTAGTTTTGACGTAGTGAAGCGCTTTTTGTGTTTTTTAAACATTTTATGTATCGTTTATTTATGAATCAAAGCAGATACGTTTTGTGTGCCAATCAACTATGAATAGAGATTTATTGTCATTGATTTACACCCAGAAAATGCGAGTGTTTCCCATCAACGAATTTAAGCAGTCTTGGTATTAAAATCTGCGCTAGATTTGACTAACTTCAGACAAAACCTGCTCCACCGCATGCAGAAAACTAAAATGGATATGTGCAAAATAACATATCAGTTCATGTCAACAAACCATCTGATCTGTGGAAAAAATGACAGTAAAGAGCGTTGTCTAAATACGCACATATCAATTTGGCTATTTGGACAAAAAATAGTGACTACTTCAATACATTCTCGAGAATGATTCTTTAAACGCCCTCACACAATTGGTATATTTATCAAGAAATTTCATTCATGGTACACGTTCAACATTTTCTGGATATTTTGAATAAATGAATAACTATAGAAGAAAAAACTAAATCTGACATCCCGCTTTTCCTTTACCTAAAGTATACTGCATCCTCAAATATAGTACCCAACCCATCATCGGGGAACACACAAAGTAAGCGCTTCTGCCCCAACCTAACCTCAGTTTTGTTTACCTTCCCTATTTACAATTAATTGCACCGTTTACATTGACCGATTGACTGACAAAACAAACAACAAACAGACAAAGATCAACCTATCAATCATTAAAACAACAACATCCTACACAGTACTATCTACTATCCGCAGGCACACATTCGATCGTTCGTTCTATTTTTTTCCCCCGTTCTACTTTAACCCCACCCGGGAAATGCTTTCTTAGACAGATTCAAACTTTCGCTCCGGGAACTTACTAAATAACGCATTTCTACCGTCCGGAACTACCGTCGTCCTGCACATGGATAATCTCCCGCAGCAAGTGCTTGATGTGGTCGTACGTCGCAAAGCTGATACCAACGGCGATCGGTCCCTTGATCCAGTTCATGCTAAGACCTTTGTAGAAACCCCCGATGAAACCTTCCTCCCTGGACGGATAGATGGGGACGATGAGCAGAACGTTATCGGAAGTACTATACATATATCTAAGGTTCCCTTAACTTACCTGTAGATTTTAACCAGCGTCGTCCCGATCGTCAGATACCGATCGGCGCAATGTTTCGTCACACCGGTGGTTTGCATCCTTCGCCGGACAATGTCCAACGGGTAGCTAGAGGACTGACCGATCATGCCGGCCATGGCACCAAAGATCAGCGATATCACAGTGTTGGGACTTTTGTCGCCGGTGTGCTCTACAGGTAGTTAAGGGATGAGAAATAAAAATAAATCACGTTGAAAAAAAAGTTTGGTTATAGATAACAGACGGTTTGGTCCTAAGAGAAGAGAAGACAATCGCGTAGCCAATTTGATCCAGTCCTAACCTCAATATGTATTGAACCAGCTTATGATTGGTCGTTTTGCCAGTCAAGAGCGTTCATAATATTTTCAAACGGGACAAAAACAGTGCTGCTGAATTTATTTTGGCTACTTTTCATACACATGAACATTTCATGCAAATTGAATAAATACCCTGAATGACGATATAACTACGTGTATTGTTAAGAGAGACACGAATAAACATAAAATTCAATTTTTAAATGCAGCTAATATTGTGAATTTTTCGACCGAGGGTTGATATTTGAGGTACAATTATTTTCAGCAACTGTGAAAAACTTGCAAATGGAATCTGGCAACGATGGACGCTTGTTGTCTCTTGAATTACGACAGGGCCTGGTAGATAAAATTAAGAAGAGCAAGAAGCCTGTTGTCGTCTCTTCTCTTAGGTTTGGTCTAGAACAAAATTTAATAATAAACCAGCGTGAATTTTCCCATTTTTTGATATGCGCCGATGGCTGGTGTTCTCACATGGACATACACGTATTGTTTAAATGTTCAAAACCAAAAAAATACGAAACTAAATTCAGCTTACAAACTGACACGTGATTTCAAATTTCGATTCGTCGACCGACAGATGCCAAATTTTGCTAAAAGGGATGATAGTAGTGTAGAATGCAACTGCTCACATCTTTAACTATCGTTTGTTTGATTATCAAAATCAATTTAACATGATATTTTGACTTCCAGTTACTTTTTATTTATCGAAAAACCCAACTAATGGACACCCTAGCTGACAAGCCCCCAAACAACGAATTTACGCTGTAACATGTTCTTCGTGACTCGCAATAATACACCGCACTGGCAAATTCAATAACCCACATACCCCTAATGATCCCTATTCAGGCCGTTTTAATCGTTTACCATAAGAAATGCCGAATCAATTGTTAATTGGTGGACGCGATCTTGGCAGTCATGCTGATCACCGCACAGTTGTGCCATATTTCTGAACAGATTGTTCTGTGTGTTGCCAGTCGGTTTTCTTCATCCACACTAATTAGCCGAATTATCAATCCGGTGATAATTGAAAACACCAAACACATGTGGCGTTAAATGCTCCAAGATTCGCCTAGTCACTTTGTTAGGAACAGCAAAATTTGTAAACAACTTAAAAATACGATTCGCACCCAAAATTTTTCGCACCTTTACACAAACAATAACTTCTTAGAGATCAACATGACATCAAACGGTGACGTGACTAACAGCACGACAATGCAATTGGTAGGTAATCAGTTCTCAGGTGAATCCTCAATAAACAGAGTCTCGGGTTAGCCAATAATAACCAACCATCGCGACAACTAGCCGTAGTCGTTATCTAGTCATCGACAGGAACACGGACAACGGAAGCCATAGGCGCTGCTGTATAGGGCAGTATAGTTTCGAGACAATTTGATTAGGAAAGCTGTTCATGTACATCTATTTGTTTTGGGCAACTATTTGGAGCTCTTTAAACATCAAAAAGTGCGCTTCTTCCTTACGACTTCAAACCCTTTTTGAACTATCCTTGGTACTTCTCGATCCTATCCTCTTCAACGTACCTAAACAACACAACGTCAGTTCGAGGGTTCGGTAACTATACCGATTCCAACTACCCAGCGAACCCGTCCATAACGTCCGGTGGGTCATCCGGAGGATCGACACTTATTTGCCTGAATTTCCAACACTGCTAGCTTCGCTACGGTACGCCGATGGTTACGTTAGTAGGTAAAGGGTAATCATAAGTGCAATAATGAGGTGTTAGACGGGAGTGTGTAGCACACAGTCGAAAAAGACAGGAGGGCGTGAACGCACCCCACTCGCGATGGATTATCAGTCGCGGGATGACGAAAGCACTGGAGCTGTCAAACCAAAACCGCATGGGTCAAAAGCAAGATGGATACAGGTGTGCACATTTTTTTTCTAGAGCGAATGAAGCAACCAGATGTCGCCCCACTGCATACGCCCAGCACCTCGATGCAGCGTTGCCGGACGAGGGAGAGCTCGACGTGGCCCCTCTAGAGAACTGCTGGAGAACAGTAAAAGCAGCCATCAACAACGTAGCTGAGGACATTGTCGGGTACGAGGAACGGAGACGACGAAACGATTGGTTCGACAAGGAGTGTAGAGCGGTTTAAGAGAAGAAGAATGCAGCGCGACCGGTCATGCTGCAGCATGGAACCCGACAGAATGTGGAACGATACAAACAGAAGCGGAGGCAGCAGACACGCCTCTTCCGGGAGAAAAAAACGTCACCTGAAAGAAGCGGAGTGCGAGGAAATGGAACTGCTGTGCCGTTCTCAAGATACACGGAAGTTCTACAGGAAGCTCAACGCATCCCGAAAAGGCTTCGTGCCGCAAGCCGAAATATGTAGGGATAAGGACGGGAGCCTGCTGACGGACAACCGTGAGGTGATCGAAAGGTGGAAGCAGCACTTCGACGAGCATCTGAACGGCGAGGAGAATGTAGGTACAGATGACCAAGGCAACGGAGGATTTGACTACGTCAGTTCAGTTGAGGATGGGAATGAGTCAACTCCCACGTTGAGGGAAGTTAAGGATACCAACCAACGGCTCAAGAACAACAAAACAGCTGACAAAGATGGCTTCCGAACGATCACCATTTTGAATGCCGCCTACAAAGTGCTATCCCAGATCATCTTCCATCGTCTATCACCTAAAGTAAATGAGTTCGTGGGAAGTTATCAAGCCGGCTTCATCGATGGCCGATCGACAACGGACCATATCTTCACCGAACGGCAAATCCTCCAGAAATACCTTGAATACCAGGTCCCAACGCATCACCTGTTCATCGACTTCAAGGCGGAATACGACAGCATCGACCGCGTAGAGCTATGGAAAATCATGGACGAAAACAGCTTTTCCGGGAAGCTGACTCGACTGATCAAAGCAACGATGAACGGTGTACAAAACAGCGTAAGGATTTCGGGTGAACTTTACAGTCCATTCGAATCTCGACTGGGACTAAGACAAGGTGATGGAGTCTCGTGTCTACCATTCAACATCGCTCTGGAAGGTGTGATGCGACGAGCCGGGCTCAACAGCCGGGGAACGAACTTCACGAAATCCGGACAATTTGTATGCTTCGCGGACGACATGGACATTATCGCCTGAACATTTGGAACGGTGGTAGACTTGTTCACCCGACTGAAACGCAAAGCAGCGAAGGTCGGACTGGTGGTAAATGCGTCCAAAACAAAGTATATGCTAGTAGGCGGAACGGACAACGACAGGA
The DNA here is from genome assembly GCF_030247195.1 of Topomyia yanbarensis. Classification (NCBI taxonomy): domain Eukaryota; kingdom Metazoa; phylum Arthropoda; class Insecta; order Diptera; family Culicidae; genus Topomyia; species Topomyia yanbarensis. The sequence continues at coordinate 14,906 of NW_026683694.1, read as the reverse complement.
TCCGGCTAGGAAACAGCGTTACGATCGACGGGGATACCTTCGAGGTAGTGGAGGATTTTGCCTACCTAGGATCCTTATTAACCGCTGACAATAACGTGAGCCGTGAAATCCGAAGACGCACCATCAGTGGAAGTCGGGCGTACTATGGGTTCCAGAAGAAACAGCGGTCAAGAAAGATTCACCCCCGCATCAAATGCACCTTGCACAAAACGCTTATAAGACCGGTGGTTCTCTACGGGCACGAGACTTGGACCATGCTCGAGGAGGACCTGCAAGCGCTAGGAGTTTACGAGCGACGGGTGCTAAGGACGATCCTTGGCGGTTTGCAGGAGAACGGTGTGTGGCGGCGAAGGATGAACCACGAGCTCGCTGCACTCTATGGCGAACCCATTATTCAAAAGGTAGCCAAAGCTGGAAGGATACGGTGGGCAGGGCATGTTGCCGGACAACAATCCTGCAAAGATGGTGTTCGCTAATGATCCGGTTGGTACAAGAAGGCGAGGAGCGCAGAGAGCACGATGGGCGGACCAGGTGGAACGTGATTTGGCGAGTGTTGGGCGTAACCTACGTTGGAGAGCTGCATCTACAAATCGAGTATTGTGGAGGCAAATTGTTGATTCAGTGTTATCATGAAATTGATGTTGGGCTAAATAAATGAAATAAATGAAGAAGAAAAGCACAAAAAGTTGACGTAGTGGGCCCTTCTGTCGTCATAAGTTTTTTTCGGTTCGGTTAATAGTTAATTTAATCGGTTTTTTCTTGAGTCAAAAAGTGTCCATCAGTGTTTAAATCGATAGACCCGAAGTGAAGCTCGGCATTCAATCGTTTTTTACGTTTAAAGTGGGTAAAGGGTATTCACAAGTGCAACAATGAGGTGTTAGACGGGAGTGTGTAGCACGCATTCAAAAACTCAGGAGGGCATGAACGCACCCCACCCGCGATGGGTTGTCAGCCACGGGCTGACGGCAGCACTGGAGCTGTCAAAATCAAAACCGCATGGTACACAATTTTTGATAGCCGGTTGTGTGCGGACGTATGGCGAGAACGACCAAAGATAAAAAAAAATTCAAATTAGTCATGCGAGTCAGCAGCGAAAGGCAGAATCCGTTTTTCTCCGCTGCATTGTTAGTTTTCTTCGCGCGCCCCCCCCCCGTTTATGTGGCAATGTACGTTTCCGGTCGCTATCTTAACCTGTGAGACCAACGATAAGTGGCTGAACAAAAAATTGCCAATTAGTCTGTCGGTTCGCAGCGAGTTCGCAATCAATCACAGAGCTGGTACCATCATCGGTGGTGGCGGTGGAAAACGATGAAAAATAGTGCGAAGCATCTCAGAGTTCATGGTTGTGGTCTTCTCGCAAGGGATTCCCAGAATGATCATCTGTGTGTGAGGGAGCTCACGCGGCAGAACAAAGAAGCACGAGACGGAAAATTGTACAAGGGAAGAGGCCCGTAATGAGGAAGCTGCAAACGAGTGTTCCGTCGAGACAGTACAATCCCTGTGTCCAGGAAAGAAACGACGGTTGAGCGGTAAGTCTGCACAAATTTTTCCCCTTTTCCCATCACTTTGCTTGCTTTTCGTTTGTGGGTCAGCTTGCCTTTTTTCTTTCAGGTAACACGCATCACCTTTTCATCACACTTCATTTCTTTTCGCCTTCTCTGTTGACATGCACATGCCCTATCAGCATTATTGATGCTCATCTCAATGTCAACGGATCTGCATACTCACGCGGCAGTGAAACAGTATGCCCAACATTTTCCTCGATTCGTAAACCTGGTTCAGGATTCATATCCGGCCCAGATTTACCCTGGCCTGGTGGATTCACCCATCACCAGATACGATTGGTCCCTCAACTACACCACGGATCCATCATTTCCAGCTCGTGCCTTCAGTTACGTACACTAAATCCCCTGTTTTCAGAGGTCTGGATACGCTGAACCACTTATTACGCCGGTTGACTATTGGAACGTACTCCTCAATCCAGGGCTTCCACATCTCGTTAGCCAGTTGCTTCGATCGCTTATAAGCATCCCATGAAGCTTCGGCCGGATGCGGTAGTGGCGTTACTGTGTTGGGTTCTTTAGGTGACACTCCCCGAAGTAAATGGTTCGGGATGAGTGCCTCTGCTTCCAGAGACACCTGGGACACGTATGTCAGTAGAGCTTGAGCTTGTGCGACCACCCCTGGCTGCTACTCCGTTATCGATCGGGACTAGCTGAAGTTGCACAGGGAATCAGTAGATAACTATGCTTGGGATTAGCGAAAACATCTTTCAATGTGCAACTCCTGGTGATCCTAAAGTGTTTCTGATCAATACTGGCGCCGGCCAGGCCCGAACGTAGATCGCGGAAGGAAAGGGAAGGAATTGTTAGTCCGATACTTGCTTTTGCTAGAGGCCGTATATACTACTGCGCAACCCACAAGTATCACGGGGGGAGGATATTTTTGTTGGTAGAGTATAGAAGTTGGATATACTTCTTCTTTACCGACGCCAGAGAGGTGATTCCACTACCTGGACTAGATATCGATCCGCCAATTTCATGGACCGGGGACCAACGGCTTAACTTCCCTTCCGAAGGAAGACGTGACCACAGATTTTTTCACCTCAGAAAAATCTCAACGACCTCGGCTGGAATTGAACCCAGGCCAACTGGAATGAGTATCGGTCACGCTTACCACTCAACCACCGGCGCCGTCTACCTGGGACACGTATGTCAGTAGACAGAATTAATCATGTCCTCAGCTTCACGATGGCAGTCTGAAGGAATTCATCCGTCAGCCGTCTTCCGTCATCTAGCTTCCTTCACTAAGCGAACCAATTGTTCCCAAACCCCTCCCATATGGGGTGACGCAGAAGGGTTGCACGTCCACTTGGTTCGAGCTGTCGTCTTCTCCCCAGCACTATCTTCATCGATGCAGCGAATAGTCTTCACTATCTCCCTGCTAGCTCCTCGCAGATTTGTTCCATTGTCCGAGAAAAATTCAACCGGCGGTCCTAAATCGTCGGATCACCATTAGACACGCTTGTATCGTTAATTCGAGTGCCATCACCAAATGCACCACGAGAGTGACACAGCACGTAAACAATGCAATCCATTGCTTCTTCGTACGACGTCCGATGACTACCCCAAGAGGCCCCAGATAATCGACCCCAACGTGACTGAATGGGCGAAAGTTCGGAGTGATACATTGTAGAGGAAGTAGAGTTTCCTTCGTAGTTCTTGGAAATTGAGGACGATTTCAGTGCACCTTGCACCGACAACCTGTTGAACCGCCGCGTGGATTTCCGGGAATATCAAAATGCTACTTCAGCTCATTTTTTACTGCTTCTCGAAACTCGCGTCCAAACTTTTTGTAGTATTGTTTGACTACCAACTTCTTGATCGCGTGTTTACCAGGTAATATCACCGGAAACCTTAGATCAAACGGATGAAACTTCGCTCGCTTTAACTTGAACAACGTACCAAACTTCTCGATTACTAGCCACTCACCAACGGAACGATCTGTTTCTCAGCAGTACTTTTACTTCATTGGTTGTAGTCGACGACCAATACCATCCTCAGCAGACTCCTCACCGTCTTCTGGTACTCCTTCTATTGCAGGGGAATACGCACCGATGTAAGAACGATGCACTTCTTCTGAACAAATAATAACCGCTCTTCTGGTGATCTGTTATCTTCTTCCTGCAGTTCGAAATGAAGCGGTAGACACAGGCCATTATTCTCACGAGTACATTCTATTTCGAAAACCGTTCAGCATTCACGATGACATCCGTGACAATCACGTCGTGCAACAACGTGGTGGACTCGAAGTTCTTACATCGTATTCGCCGGTGGCAGAGCTCTTTTCGGCCACGTTTCTTTCTCTTGATGCATGAATTGAAGCCCCTGCACCCAAGGACTTCCAGAATGTATATCTGGGTGCTTGCTCCACTTCGTGATCTAGTCCGTCAAGTTGAACCTCGTCGGCAACCAACGCCAATCTGACAGCTTCGTGGTACTTAAGATCTCGTCGATCCGAAAACCGACAACGGGCTTATATTTGCACTGCACCGATTGGATACAAGGATACAAGCTTTGTAATCTCGATGTTGCGATTTTCTCGCACCGTTCTTGCAAGGCGTGGAAACAGCACAGCTGCCAAGAGCTCCAGCCGAGGAATCGCTAACTGCTTTATAGGAGCCACTTTAGAACGATGTTACGTTTAAAGTGGGCAAAGGGTAATCATAAGTGCAAAAATGAGGTGTTATATGGGAGTGTGTAGCATACAGTTGAAAAACAGGAGTGCGTGAACGAACCCCACCCGCGATGGGTTGTCAGTATAGTTACTATATTCATAGTTTGGCAGACACAAAAGCCGGAATAAGACACAGCTTCATTGTTGACGACTGGTTCCATGCTTGTGCGAATATCTCTTGGCGTACAGAAAAAATATTGTTTGCTTTCGTTTCTCTACGCTCGATAACACAAGGAAAGAGAAAAAAATACTACCATAATCACAATACCTTTTCTATATACATCCAAAGAGAACATGTCATGTGCCGTCATGCTCAATTGGCTCCGCTCCGGTGTCTCCGCACAACTATGAATATAGTAACCATAGTTGTTAGTCGCGGGATGACGGCAGCATTGGAGCTGTCAAACCAAAACTACATGGGTCAGAAGTTTCTAGAGGCGGCTGAGTGCAGACGTGAACGGGGACAGCAGCTGAAAGAAAATGAAAACCCCGCTGCTCGGCTATAAGCGAAATAAAAGAAACGTTCGGTATAGTTGATATTAGAAATCTTCGGAGCTTTTTACGTTTCCATCAACCGGAGCCGTGTGCGTGGAAGCCCGAGCGTTGCGGGAATCGATTCCGCCGGTGAATAGGGAGAATAACGCTTTCCGATGAGAACTCGAAGAACGGTGACAAACGTGCGGTTTTTTTCCCTATCGGATCGCGAATCCCAAATATCAACGAGCGTACCGCGAGTGCGTGTGAGTCTACCTCGGGAGCTCGACAAAGCACGGCATGTGGCTCTATTTCCGAATCTCGAAAAAACAGCACAGGCGTGGAAGGTACCGATGCAAAGAGTCATTTCTGGATCCAACCAGCCTGCGAAAGAAACACGAGGAAAACGTACAAGGAAGCACCTTAGCCCGTAGCGCTACCATTACGTTGCTTCCGGGAGGAGGAAGTGGCAGATGTGTGTTCTGGCCAAACAATAAAATCCCTGTGCTCAAACAAGGAACGAGGAAGTGACGACGGTTGAGCGGCAAGTTTGCGCAAATATCTCCCTTTCCTCATGCATTTTGCTGCACTTTTCGTGTTTGGGTCAGGTAGCCTTTCTTGCAATATCACAACGACTCATCATCAATGCACATACAACTTCACCTTGAACGAACATATGAAAGTATGCCACAAATCCGTACGCTTTTGTTTTAGTTATAAAATGTACGATCGTTCAAGGGACTGCTGCTACCGAAGCAAAATGTGGAGTTTGAGGAGATCGACGTGTTCAGCAGCCGAAGATCTTTCCACCTATAGAATCGCGCATTGGTAGACCTGACGAGCCAATTGGAATTCGGTCGAAATTGGGATGGACAATATATGAACCGCAAAGACAAACCTCTATCTAGCAAGCGTATTCGAACTTCCATAATGCACTGCGATTACCGATAGGGTTCTTCACGAAATGTTACGAAGTCAGTTCGTATTACAGGAGGTAGGCATCTCTCAAAACATTCCAGAATAGGTCGACGATGTGCGAGTTCGGGAGATATTAAAGTCAACAAGAGTTTGTAGATGTGCCGCAGCCAATTTCAGACGGGACTGTTGTGGCGCAGCGAAGAGCATCGCTTCCCAGATAGTTACCCAATTGCCCTGAGGCGGTTGAAAGCGTTGAAGAGGATACTTGCGAAGAATCCAGAGCTATAACAGATTGGCTCATAAAAGCACAGCTGAAGAGCTCACTATACCTAACCCGTCTGCTGTCTGGTATCTCCCATTGAACCTAGTACAAAACCCCAGAAAGCCGCGAAAGATATTCTAAAATTTTTGACGTTCTCCATGAGCTCGAAACTTTTCCCGACTGACTTTCAAAGCAAGCTCTATTTAATGGGAACAACGTCAAGTTTTTTCCTGTCTAGCATCAATCAAGCAAGGTTTAAACTCCCAGAATAATCACCCGTAATCAAATACTGCCGACAATGCCCATTTGAATACAAGTAATGCTAAACACTTACTGCAGTACTCCTTCTTGAGAGTATCGTAGGTGAAGAATGACGTCCCGGCGTACGGAATCACGCCCAGCACGGTCGCCCAGTAGCCCCGGTACAGCGTCCGAGGGCCTTCGCACTGGCAAATCTTGACGAAAACCTGCCGCAGGGTCGTGTACCCAGAGTACTTGTCCGTAACGGCCATCCGAGCGCGGGCCAGATCCAGCGGGTAGGTCAATGACTGCGAGGTGATACCGGCCAGGGCACCAGCCAGAAAGCGTCGCACTTTGGTGCTGTACAAAAAAAAACAAAAACAAATTAGATAAGTTAAAGATAAGCACACGTATCTACCGTACGTATGATTGATGGGTACTTACTCGCCGTGTAGATCAACATGCAGCAGCTTTCTGTACTGCTCGTGGGACGTGAACTGAATGGCCGAGTACGGAATGATTCGGGCCATCGTGGCCGAATTTCCTCGCCAGAGTGCCGCGAAGCCTTCTTTGGTGTAGGTATCCCGCAGAAATTTCATCGCAGCCGCGAACGAGTACGGGATGTGTTTGCTGAAAGGAGCACAAGCATCTCATTACACATGCTCGAGCAGTTAATACACAAAACTGATCAGATGAGAAATGATAGAGGACTTTTGGTTGCTTCGCAGCGATTCTTACTTGGCCCGGAACATACTTGATCTGAAAGTTGATCTTTGTGCGATCCAGCGGGGCGATGGTTGTTTTGGCCAGTGCACCAGCGATTGCACCCGCAATTAGGCTGGTGATGACCACATCGCGATTGTTGAGCGGTTTTTGTTGGTTTGAGCTAACAATTTGTGGGCTGTGGTTACTTTTCACGGTAGTTGCCGAAGCTGATTTTTGCGGGTTAACCGTGGTTGACGAGTCTGGTGAAGACAGAAAAGTGTGTTACTATAATAATGAGAACTTAAAAACATTTTCTGGGTGGGATATGAAACACACAAGAGTAGACATGAATTAAGAATAATCCGTCGCTGACGCAGCGTGACCTAATTTGACCAAAATTAAAATTGACCCGGTAGCACTCTCAAAACGAAACGATACTTACATTCTATTGTTTTATCAGTCTCTCGTGGCTTATCGAGGCCAGCGTTGGCCAATCCCATCGTGGTGCCACCACTACCGACGCTGGGCGTCCCGACTGCAACGACGGCCACTTCAGCGGCACTGCCACCGGCAAACAGACCCTTCAAGTTTGACATTTCTGTCTGAGCGAGGAAGCCGTGGGATGGTCAAACCGGTTTGCCTGACCGGATTGCTATTTTCACTTCTCTTTACTCGACGGATCAGGGTAGCGCTCGTTTCAGGTTTCTATCATTCTTATCGTCAAGCAACGCGAACGCGTATTCCGGAACACGCTGTCTGTATACGTAATGTTTCGATTGAACCCCGATGTCACCTTGAAAAGGCACAGTTTCCCGTCTGTTCTACGATTTTATCAGACTTTTTTTTATTATTGTCGCTCTCTTCTTCGGTGATCGTGCAAACTTTTACCCGTCGATCTCGTCTTTTTGCTTATTTTTACACGTCTGTTGGTATGTTGGTGCGTGTCGTTGACACTGTTGAGACTGAACTGTTATACTTTTATTTATTCGATGACGACGGTTATGTTTACAAATGTTGCGGAAGCGACCTGCGCGATGTTCATTGCCTTATGTTTTCACAGTCGCACACCAAAGGGCTGGGTTAAGTTGAATTTCAAGGTTCATCTAGTTTTGAGACTGAAAATAGAGATGATGGAGGAAAGACTAGCTCAGTACAAAATCTTGCCAATACATGGAATGGCGTAAAAAGAAGCAAGGCGCGCACATGACGCATAATTCAACATGCTTGTATAGTTTTGATTTCGATCCATGGCATCAAAGCCTACTATTAGACTAGTAAGCGGACTAGATATAACACATGTGAATTAATGCAAATGTGGTGTATATAGAATACACCTCGTTGGGTCGATGATTATTAATAGCGTTATCTCCGAAACCCAATGGATCCGAATGGATACGTTCCAGCTAATTTAAGTAATTAAGCTTTCAGTCTCGAAAAATGCTCATTGAACAGAAACTGGTATGACCCAGCGCATTTTTATCACTCTTTTTATCTTGTCATCAAACAGGGTGACAAACGAACTTTGAGACCGGCGAACACCCACCTCTGATAAGAAACAAACCTAATATATCACTCCCCCCTGAACACATCAATGTCTACACGGTACTGGACTGGTTAAGAAGCCAACACTTCGATACAATGATTTCTTGACTGCTACTAGAATTGAACTGTAAGGCCGATGACATGCTTACGCGATTTGCGATGCGGTAGCGGTAAGCGAGGCGAATGCGTTTAATCTATCTCTTTGGTGTGTGCATATAGAACGCGTAATACTGTCATAGTAAAAGCGGGGCGAACGCGGCAAAACACTATGTAAAGTGCTCAAACGCGTCCGCAAACGCTTCGCTTTTCGCTTCAGCTTGTCATCGGCCTAAGAAACATCGGCTGTTTTCTGCACTAACTACTATTTGTAAGGTGCCGTGCAATAGGAGCTAAAAATAGAATAAAAAAGTCGCATCTTTGGACATACATTACTCAGCTCTATACAGCTAAATGGGAGTGTTGTTGAATGATGTGTGCCATGTAAAGTGAATACATAGCCATACCTAGTTAGAACGACTTTATTGGACCCGACGGACAGGCACCATGTTCCCGCTCCCGTTCCACCATCATCGTCATTGAATGATGCATAATAAAAACGTGACATAAGCAGAATATTGTACCGCACTTTGGATCGGCACGACGTGTTGTTTATCAACAACGAACGGAGCTGACTGATAGAATCAATCAGCGGAGATTAGTAGATTGATTAAAGCTCGACCAGGTTCGGAACCTTCCGTCAGTCCGACTATCCTCTAACAGGGATGAATAACGTGGTTACATAAAAATAGCATGCACGAAAATCCTGTGCTAGACATCGCTCATATGAGCAGGTTCCGCTTCCATTCCACCTCATTTCTTATCAACCGCGTGACGAGCGTCGGAACAACACCATTCGGGAAAAGAAGATCTTACCTCTTAGATAATCAACCATTTGGAATGTGGCAAAATTCACTTTCCTTTGGTTGATAAAACTCGTTGCTATCACTCAGTACAACACGTTCGGCGACTGGACAACAATCCTTCTACAGGAAGTAATTGATCAAAACAAATTACGCAATTTATCCACCGCAAAATAATTCTATATCCGACGACAATACTAGAACAATGTCTACGAAAATGGGCAAGGATTTGATCCTACCACAAACACCTCTTCGTAGCTGCGGTCGGTCACGTACACGCACAAATACAGTGCAAAAGTCCCGTTTAGTTTACTGCTTTCAACACAACACAGCTATTTTTTCGCTGATCGCTAACCAGCAACGATTTCAGACACTGTTCGCGAATCGAAACATTTTCCACGACTAGTTGCTGTTTGAGGCTATTTCATATGCCTATGCTACATATTTTTACTACGACGCAACAACGATGAATGAATTATTTGCAACCGTGTCCGTTTGAGCACCAGGAATCTTTTTGCACTGGGTAGAAAGAGATAGATGCGTGTTTTGTCATTTACTGAACATACGGCAGTACTATTTTCTCGTGTATATGCGAAGCATACAAAAAACGCTGAGCCTGAACCGCGTGAGCTGTCGAAGCTTGGCTAGAATGAACGCAACGGGCCAGGGCCGCATTTAGTGAATACTGTGTGCACTAGCAGCTGTTTGTGACAGCTATACACTCAAAGTTATGTGTGCGATTGAATCCCATTTTCAATAGTACGGTTCGGTAATTGTTCTACCGACTGTTAGTAGCACAAAAAGTAATGATTATCGACTTTTTAACCATTGTAGCGGCATTTAGCAAGGTACTGGAAGGTGAAGTATATTTTACAATATTAAGATCTATAGCACTCAAGGGAGAGCAAGGAGTTGAAGGAAGAAAGTTTAGAAAAGCGTGGAATAGAGTCATACGAGCAAACTCAGGGTGCTTACAGAGTGGCGGCGAGAAGCTGATCTGGGGCTGGAACTGACATTAGAGTGCGAGATGCGAGAAACCTGCTTACTGCAAACCAAAGGAAGGATGTCAGAGTGAAAGTGGAGCGGATTGGCGCCGACTGCCTGCTTTTACTCTGACAGGCTCCGTTTGATATGCTGCGAGCAGGTTTCTCGCATCTCGCATCATACTGTCAGTACAAGCGCCTGCTCAGCTTCTCGCGGTCACTCTGTAAGCACCCTCAGAGTTTCCCGGCGACTTAACCTTTTGTCTGCTACCGCAGGAGTCAGGATCTTTTGGCATTCAAAATGCGGTTCACCTGAGTCTGCGGTATGTCCGGACGAGCGTGAAATAACTTTGTACTTCATGCTGTCGGAATCGACAAAAAGTTGAGTCACGGAAAACTTCCACATTAAGCCTTTACGACGTTAACTGTTATGTGTCCAACAAAAAAAAACACCTTTAACAGGCCAACGAGGGTACCCGGGTACCCACAAACTGAAATGCTTGTAACTATGGCTTCCTTTAACCGATTTGGACACTTTTAGATGTTTTGGATTCAGGAGCTCGTCCACTATTTGATTCGGTAAAATTGAATCGAATGAATGTATCTGGTACTTGGTAATCCGGAATTTTCCAGTGCAATATTCCAGTACTAGGGTATGATCTATAAATTTCAATAATGTTTTTACAAAACTCTTAATTGTCTCGGAAGTTTGTTTTTACTGTTACGGGACCCTATGGCAATTTGAAAAATGGAATTGGAATGAAATGGCGCCTCACAGCCCCACGGGAACCTGCTCCGGAATATCCGTTCCGGGGTCAAATCACCAAATGGTTTCAAAACCACGAGATACAGCCTACTGGTGCAATTCCACGAATTTTGATATCCATATTGCCGGTATTCCATTGAAATTCATAAATAGTATCCCGGCACTGGAACATGCTTCCGGAAATCCGGATTCCTGGGAACCGAATGAAGTAACCCGATTTATTTTTACCAAGTCTAAAAGTGAACAAGTTTCTGAATCCAAAACACCTAAAAGTATCAAAATCGGTTGGAAATTACCTTAGTTACTGGCATTTCAGTTTTGTTGGTACCCGGGTACACACGTCGGCCTGTTACGTAGTAAAAAAATCAGGAGCCCCTCCTCACTTCCCCCTTACTATATCAACAATATAATTAACCCAAAAGCTTGACTTAGTGAAGTTCTAAGAAGTCACAAAGTTTCAATTTCCAGCTATGGAATAAACATGGGAATTTCATTAATTTAAACCTAAAAAGGTACCCGGGTACCGCGTCGGCCACATAACGGTTAAAGCTCTTGAATGAGTTAGTTTTTTTTTGTTCACACCAATTGCCTGCCCGAGTGTTTCATTTGATCGACTATTGTGACTACGAGAACCGAACACGCACGGTTTTCCATTCCAGGTGCGATATTTCGTCGTCACAGTCTTGCTGTACAAAATGGTTGGATAGTTTTAGTTAAAGATTAGTTTGAAGAGATGTGGTATTTGTTAAACATTCCAGATTTCCAAGAACCGTGCGTAATGGACGCCACAGTCACTGAATGGGACAAAATATTGCGCCCATGTTGTCTGTGGAAAAAGAACGCAAGAACATCTTCACCTGGTTCCTTTGGTTTCGGTGCCTCTCCAAAATCTGTATTTAACCATTTTCATACGTGGAGCTGTGGATAGGACAATTTTAAGACAATCTCCATGTGCGGAAATATCCAGCTACCTCCTCAAAGCTGAAACAATCCCATCCTTGAGTTGCAGATTAGAAATTCTTTTTTAAGAGTAATATCATTTTTCAATAAATGATTATTAAAGAAATCTTAAATTTTCGTCAACAAGTAACCAAAACAATTCGCGATTCTACGTTGAAAACCTTCACAGATAGCGCTATAAGTGAAGTGTTGCTGATTTCATTTTGTTCTGTCATAGTGCATATATTTTCTGTAAACTTTGGTAAAAAAAATAACTTTTAAACAACATGTAACCATTAGATTTGTTGAGAGTTCCTTACGAAAATGAAGGAAAGCTATCATTTTTATTTATTTATTTTTTATCATATTTTCTTCCAATGGACCTCTGGGATCTTATTGAAGTAATTAAACTAAACGATCTCCTCGTCATGTTTCTTTTCGCGTAGTACATGAACGGATTCAAGAGAAGAAGTTTTATAAGATGATGAGTAAACTTCTTGCGAAAAGGGTGTAAAACATAGTGGTTTCTAACGTAATTCGCAGACCTACTTGTGTGCGGTTCCGAAATGTAATTTATTGAGCACCGTGGCCGCAGCATCATCATTTCCCGTCCCTCCTTAGTCAAGATAAACCTTCATAAGATAATGTTCATTTCATGAAACTCTCTACATCACACGAGGAAAGAATATATCCAGCTAATTTAAAGGTGTCAGCTTTGCATCATATACAACTGATCCTTCTCTCTGATAGGCTTAACAGAATCTTCTACGTAGTTCAAAATATAAAGGAGTTTAACATTTGTACTAATTGGGTCTCGGTTTCCACTTTAAACTTTGTTTATGGAAAGTATTTTATAACCACCATAATACCCCGATTACGTTTCGAAAAAATGTATGAGCAAAATAGTTTCAAATGGCTGTAATTTCAGAATGATTGCAAATAAAACAAAATTTCTTACCCGTTTCATTCATATTTTGGCACTGCCACTAGTAAGCTTTTTCCGAGAAGAAAATGAAGTTTTTGTTGAAAGCTACGACTCACTTGAAAGTGAAAAAATACAAACTGTATCACTTTGCCAGTTCATGAGCTGAATCATAGGTGTCGCATGACTAATTTTAGTTTTACCGCAAATCGCCAATTTTCCTGCAGACGAATTTTTTAATTTTTTTATACGGGAAGTTTATCCTTGCTGGCTTTTTCAGGTGATAATATCTATCCGCTTGAGGTTTATATGCGCTTTACATTCTAATTTATTTAAAGAGGTTTTTAGGAAATACATTTTGTCTTTCTGTTTTCGGTTGCTCGAAATTTCGGTTGATTTCCGATGGAACTCCGGCTGAAATAACTCAACCAATTCCAAGTTGAAATGGGCCAGCCGGCTTATTTTTCGAATAGTTTAACTGGAGTCCATATTTAGTCCCTTCAGACCGACAATCACTTTAGATAGTTATTCCGAAGAATGCGAATTTATGAAGCTTGTGATAATTAGGCTTCTAGAAATCAGGCAACGCTGAAAAACCAACAAAACAGATACCACATTTACCACAGATACTGTGTTCCTAATTCCTAACTCGAAATATTTACATCGCTCAGGTCCCGGATAGAATTTGACAATGGCATTTACCCTACAAACAACCTAAAAACAATAAATATTATAGTTATTACTGTTTCAACATTGTTCGATGCCAAGTTCTCACAGTAGATTTACAATAAAATTTCATGTAACAATAAATTTCACTGTTCAGCAAAAACTGATACAGTGCATTCACATTAAATTTTACTGCTTTCGAGAAAAAAATGTATGGAGAAAAATTGATTTTTTTAATGTTAAGATACATAACCACCCCCTTTTTCATTGTAAAAGTCTTTTTTACATTGAAATTTACTGTAAAGACGTTCAAGTTTATTTTTTTTATATTGTAGCATAACACTAAAACTTACTGCAAATTATTGTAAAATTACTGTACTGTCACAGTGAAAATCATGGTTTTGTTACTGTACATTTCTATTCGGGGTGACAGTCAATATTTTTGTCTGTAACCTTTGAGCTGGAAGCTCTAGTTTGCTGCCGGGTCATTTGCTCTCTACCAGAGATTTCGAGTTCTAGTTTTCTTGATATATCCTCCATTCGACTTACTCTATTTGTCCAACATATTTTCAATGGCTCAAAAAACCCTTCAGCACTAATTCATTTCGCAAGCTGATTATCTACAATCGTTACTGAATCCCTCATTGATCAACTCTAAAGTTTCCGCTTTCTTTTCTTCGGTGTACACCGCCACCATTCGGAAAAGTAACTTTCTTCCCGGCTGGCGGTGACTGTTACACATTGGGCAAGGGAGTCTCAAGTCCGTTCAACTTATTCACAAAACGAGTACTTCAAATCGGATCTTTACAGCATTGGTTGACTAGAAGAGTCAGGGAAACTGTGACTCTTCGTCCGAAACACGCTTTGTGTACAGCAGCAATTTTTACAAGCATCGTCAGTCGCACGAACGAAACCTTTCATCCTTTGAATATTCATATAATTTTTGAGGCGCACTGCCTAATTTTCGAGATACGTGGGGAATGTGCAAGGTAAGCCAATTTGTTCTGATTGTCAGGGTGCCCTTTTCGACTCCTAAACTTAGCTAGTAGACCGGCTACAATTTTGACCTTTTTTCGAAACACCGCTAAATCAAATTGGCTCCATAAATCATACGCTAAATATGAGCTAATTCCGATAACTCCAGTCCATTCACAAGAATTTTCAAGTCTCTACAGTAATATATAATATGAAAAATCGAAAATAAATGCTCAAAATCCAATTTAAAAAAAACCTGCAGTAACATTACCGTTGTTGAAGGTTGCCTATTTATTGGAGGTCACTAGACAGAGTTATTCAACTTTAAAGGTCAACAGAATTTTTGAAGAGTGCGAGAAAGAGAGGCAACACATAAATT
>NW_026683693.1:0-25000 GCF_030247195.1 Topomyia yanbarensis | reverse complement strand
ACGCTCTCTTGTAGTTCTGGTCTGCTCCCCCCCGATCCGGTCACCACTATTGTCCAAGCAGTCACTGCTCCACTGTAATCGCTGACCGGTGCGGCTAGATGAAGGCCCTTTTTCTAATTTTCACGGATAATTGGTGACTTTTGTGGATGCAGATGGTCTTCTGAGAAAGTTTCACTCGCGACGAGGGGTTTTCCGACGAATTTTTTGACACGCGTAGAATCTTTTCCCGAAAAAAAACGTGCCGGTGTTGCATTTGCGACCACCAAATTCTAGCCCAACCTTCTTCTTCCGCGTGTCCGAGCCAAGTGAAGTCTGCCGTGAGCGGAAATTGTCTGCTGTCAACTGCTTTCTCAAGACAATATTTTACCCGCCGTTATTTTCAAGCCACTAGCCCTTCAGTTTCTCCTTCGTTTTTGGTTCAGCCGGTGTCACCCTCATTTCGATGGTTGGATTTTTCATTACACACACATTACCTAATCATCAAACTTGACTATTTTTTTAACTAACGTAACACACGAATAAACCTAAAACGGTTTAAGCCGAATTTGAATGACTATATCTCTTCGGGGGCGTTGTCGTTCTGTTATCTCAATATCCCCTCGGGGGTGTTGATGTATCCGCTTATCGAGAAGTGTCTTTATTCCCTTGGGAGTAAAGAATACTTCCATATTGTCTATGTTCTCTGTGTCGTTATTTCCCTTATCCCTAGCCTTACCACTTCCCCAATCCTTCCCATCAGGGTAAGACAAATCAAGGCAAGGCACAAATCTCAGAGTCATTTGGTGTAATCGTTGTTACTCTGATGTTGGTAATGGCAGTCGTTGGTTTACCCACCGGTTGTGGTTTGGCATACGACGACTGTATACCGGCTTTGGTCGTATTAGGTGGAATTTCCTTAGCAGTCACTGCGCAAAGTTTTCCGTGGTGTAGTGGCTGTTGTTATCTTGAGAGAAAAAAGGCTCGCTGACCCATTAACAAAACCGAACAGAGTGCCTGAGGTAAGATGAGAAATGTGCAGACTTACCGCTCCTTTCCGGGGTTCCGGTACTCAGAATCGATGGAAGTGGTTGCAGCATTTCAACATTGGCCCGTCTTTCTTTCAGACAGGTTGAAATCGGGTGCAGTCGAGCTCGATGGTACAGCCTGGGGTGACTTTGCGCATCTAGAAAGGAAAGGTTTATTGTATGCAAGCTTGTATGAAAAAGTCGATTCGAAATGGTTCCATAATGTCGCCCTTGATTCAATTCGCTCTTCACGCCGCCGCTACCGACACCGTCACGACATCTCTTGGTCCCTTTCACCATCAGCAGCAGCAGCAGGAGGCTATGGCCATTGAATCGAAATTCCACTTCAGGTTCAGGTCCACTCTTCACACTCGAAACATGCACGGTCATTCGAACCAACAGTCGGAAAGGGTCCCGGCGAGTTTCGCGAATTCGCTGCAGAATCCGCGAGCACGATTTCAGTCATTTTTCAGCCGATAATTTTCGAAATTACAGCACCACATTCACAGTCACGACTTTTCCCTTATTCTTCTTGATGGTGTGATGGAGGTCCGAGGAACGATGAACGGCGATCATCGATCCGGCGTTGCTCACTAAAAGTTGAGCACGTCCGTACCTCGCCGACTTAAACTTTCTGCCCATCCATGCGGTTTTCTTTTCTGACAGCTCCAGTGCTGCCGTTATTCCGACAAGCCATCGCGGGTGGGGTGCGTTCACGCGCGTGCTGCACACTCCCGTCTAACACCTCATTATTGCACTTATAATTACCCTACCCACTTTAAACGTAACACTGTTCACAACTAGTATTCGTTGAGAATATTCAACACCTTGCAGATCACTGCATGTGAGGGTCAAGTAGGTAGGGAATAGGTTTTGTCGGATGCATTCTCACTACACGAACACCGTTGCGAAGTCTTAGGAAAAAGTATCTCCAAGTATCTTCCTTAACACTATTCACCTCTCCGTATTTTGGTATAAGTTATTTGATAGCAGCGGAACTAGTACGTTGTGCCAGGTCATGTAGCATTATTTCAATACTGTCGACATCTTTAATGTGATATTTGGCATCTGAGCTTATTTTAACATTTGTCGGTTCTCGCGTCGGCATACGCTCATGTTAAGCTCCCATAAAAGAATCGGTGCAACAATCGACTGATTAATGTTCAACTGAGAAAGCTTGGAAATGCGGCCATCTTGGAAAACGAAAAAAGCAGTTTTTTCTCACACCGTTGGAAAAATCTTCATGAAAACGAATCAATGTATTCGAGGCATTGGTAGAGTACTAATGATTGATTTTCATGAAGATTTTTCCAACGGTGTGGGAAAAAACTGCTTTTTTCGTTTTCCAAGATGGCCGCTTTTCCATGCTTTCTCAGTTGAACCTTAATTGGTTGCATAGTCGGCCGATTGCGCAGACGCAGACCGATTCAGTCGGTGGGAAAATCGGGAGGATTTTTTATGGGGAACATAAACGGGGGAGGGAACTTTGAGGCATAATTTTTTTTGCTATGTCCCAGTGTACAACAGTCAAATTTTTTATTAAAAGATACAAATCATGGTTATATTGTAAGCTCAATTCATCCAGAATAAAGAAAAAATATTGGCTCAAGCTTCCTTTTTAGCGAATGCGAATTGCCGGATTTTTCGTTTAACTCCTTCCATCAAGTTTGGCACAGCCTCTTTGGTCACTTTCCTCAACGTAGAACGCCAGTTTGCCTTGCACTGCATCTCGCTAATAACTGTCTTTCCCGTCTTCTTGAGGTTCTGCTTCACAATTGCTCAATATTTTTCTATTGGGCGGAGCTCTGGCGTGTTGGGAGGGTCCATGTCGTTGGGCACTAGCTGAACGGTGTTCGTGGAATACCACTCCATAGCCTTTTTTTCCGTAATGGTAAAATGCCAAATTCGGCCAAAACAACGAATCAATTATGTTGTTTGAGGAAAGGCAACAGTCGTTTTTCCAGGCATTTCTGCGCATAAATTTACTGGTTGATGATCCCGGTTGCGATTTAAATGTCGCTCCTCAAGCTACAGGAATGGATGGCCTGCCACACGAGACATTTCTTTGTAAATTTCGATAGCTTGTGCTTGAAAATCTCTGCCACCTTTCCTCTTCCAGTCGACTACTGTACAGGAAGCAGTTCATACTCATAGTCGGAGGTTTCGTCATCATGTACCACGAAATCAAACTTCGTCAGCATCTTCCCGTACAGCTTCCGCGATCGTTCTCGAGCCGACTTGTTTTACTTATCGTCACCACCGTCTTGTAACTCAACAGTCCGGCTCGTTGTTTAGCTCGATGCACGGTTGTAGACGACACTCCCCACACTACCTTTACAGTAAACAGCAAGTTACAACGAGTAGCCTAGAACAAAGTTTTAATAGTCTACCGATCGCCAGCATCTAGTTTAACACGCCTTTTAGTTTACTGGGGATCCCAGCCTGCTTACGACAGCTCGGACGGAGGTTGGGTTTTTGCTTAAAAAAGCTGGGGCCCTACTCTCACAGTCACGTCACCTAGTGACTAGAAGGAAATTTTCTTCTAGTCACTAGGTGACGTGACTGTGAGAATGGGACCCATGGTCACATCTTTTTTGAGGCCTCCGACTTTCGAACCACCCAGTTTGGCCATTGAAAATTTTGAGCGACTGCGTTGGGCTGGACTTGTCGTCAGAAAGTGTGAATGACTACCCAGTAAAATGGTTCTCGAATCTACTCCAACAAATACAATAAATAAAGAAGCGCAGCGAGAAAAGGGGATCGACTAAAAATTGAAGGGAATCTGAGAAGTCTTCATATCCTGACAGGCTGGAGAAAAACAGTCATGGACCGGATGAAATGGAGACGGCTTCTTGAAACAGCAACGGACAAAACTGCTTTGGTCAAACTTGGAAAACTTACGCTCTTCAGCACATTTTTTATCCGCTTGCGGATCCACTTTCTGTTTACCTATTGATTTGAAATTTCCAGTGAGCCTTATTGGCATCCAAACTATCAAGTTCTACAACTACATGGTGCATATAAGAATGGGCCGGTATATTGGAGTAAAATTGAGTGATGCAAGAGGTTCCGGAGTAGTTGCTGGATCAGCGGAACCTTCACTCATTTTTTGTGATATTCAAACAAATATACACATTTTAATTTTTCGAGAAATATATTTCTTGATTTGATTCGTTGACAGGAAACTCAAACATGAATAAGGATCACGTATTCCATTATAGGTACCGATCAGTCAGAACAAAGTAAGTTGCTTGAACACGACTATGTTTGTAAGTGAACGTGCTAATAGAACACACTTTTCAGTGTTGAGTTGAAAGAAACTGAACATAGATAGCCAGTAATTCAAATGATCTCCTATGTTCAAGCCAATTTCGCTATGCTTTATTTCCACTACAGTACTGTAAACCTATTGCTTAACCCTTTCTAGGCTGTTAGTCAAGTTTTTGACGAAAATCTGTCCAAAAGTACGTTGTTTAGTCATATTTTACAGTTCTATCTTGCTTTCGAAAAAGCCAAAATATTTCGTTTCATAAACGAACCTTCCCTTTTCCTAATCTAGTGACGCGCGTAGATAAAACAGAAACTGAAAGCGAGTATTCGTTTAGGCTATTCGTGTTTAGTCTCTTCGTTGTTCCTACTTTTAAGTTCCTCGGCGTTTACTATATATGTAGTGATAGTGCACGAAAGGAAACGAAGCACTTTCATGTTATCTTTCGTTTCGTTTGTATTTGAACAGTTTGACTGTTGTTTATTTTGATAATTGAATTTCTTGATTGCGTTATTTGATTGGTACAGCTGCAGTTCTCAAACAAAACAAAAACCAACTAAAAGGACTTTCGAAGAAATGAAAAATAATCAAATAAAAGAAGATATTGTTTTAATTACATTAGATGGATGGCCTGAATTTTCATCAAAGATTTTACTACATAAAGGAGGTACAAACTGATACATGAGGTATAACCAGATAGAACCGAGGAAAATCAGTAAAATACGGATGAATATGTGGATAATAAACTACTGGCACTAGGAGAGAACAAATCCGATAAGAACACGCACGTAAAAAGGGTCGAAAATCTTTGGACGAAAATTCAGCCCAGACCTTCCCTCTTCTTTTTATTATCCTTTATAATTGTATATGTACTTCATAATTTCCAATTACACCTCCTCTTGTTGTTGGACCGTACTCGTAACATGCGTGTGTATTTGTGTATGTGTCTCGGTGTAAGTGTCAGTGTACATTTGTATCCTTGCACATGTGTCTGTGTGTATTCTTTTTCAATTAAACAAATTAATTAAAAATAATTTAAACAAAAAATAATAAAACATAAAAAAATGGCAGATAGAAAATATATTCTTTTTCGTGGTCTTGGTGGCGCTTTCTGGTTGTTGTTACCATCATTTCAAAAATCTTCCACCCTGGTTGAATTTGATTGTATCCGTAGAAGTGCAACCTTCTTTCCGAACTGGAAGACCAACGAATAATGTTCTGATATTTATGTTGAACAAAGTTTTTTTTATCCTCTCGCAACAACGCTTCTTTCTCTTTTTCTTCACATGATCATCAAAAGTAGAATAATAATAATAATAATAGTTTAGTGTAGGTTGAATTCCCTAAACGCTAAAATTATCAACATATGTTTTTCTGCTTACTTTGCTGCTCCCCCGCTAATTCTTTTATATATGCTTTTTTTTGTTTTTTTTTTAACTTAGTATCAATTCCTACGATTACTCGATTAAACTTAATAACAATTAGTTCCCTTCCATTCGGCGATTGCTACTTTTATTTCATGATGATTATATTAAATTAACGTTTGATCCCCTTATTCTGTTTTCCTTCATTTATTTTATCAATTAGTACATAATCAATGAATACGCGAAACTAATAGTAGCTAATAAGCACGGCTAACCAAGGAGCAAACACTCAAATCCGCTTCTCGTCGTCGAAAGTCGGACTGAAAGGTTTGTTTTTCTTTTATTCGCTCAGCTAAACAGCCGATGCTGCCAGGTGTTAAATGTGTGTTTGAGTGAAAACAACAATGGTAGGGGCGGCAAAAAAATACGCGACTCGCAATAACAGTGTTCAACTTTTAGTTTTTTCTCAGCTTTTAGTGTATATTCTTCATTTTCATTTCATAAATTCTATATTATTAAAAATACAGGAGGGAATGGAAGAAAGTTTGGTTTAGAACAAAAAAAACTAAAGCAAAATGCTGCTTGAATACTTCTGCGAACGGAAATTTGTTTCCAACCAGATAAAATAGACATGCTATCGAATGAATGTAAGTAAACGGGAGACAACAAACCACCACTTTTTTATCCTACAAATCTAACTCTCTCTGTGTGTGTATATGTAGCTGTCTCATAGTTCAATGCGGGAACAATTGGCCTTTTCTTGGTGTAAAAATCCACAACCGACCAAAATAGTCAATACTATTTGCCTTCGGCAAATTTTTCTCTTCTTGGCAAATCAAATGAATTCGCTCGGGTGTGTACGTGTGTGTGTTTACCTAATTAAGAATGTGGTTGTTGGACTTTAACTACCATCTCGGGACACCGAGGACCGAGCGATTAAGCTTTTGTGTGTGATTATCATTCTCGACTATCTTCATTCTAGATTTCCACCACACACACACGCACCACCACGATTTACTGTTACTGCCTAGTACTACTAAACTTCTACTACGCTATTACTATAATTAGAAATTACCGTTGCTACTACTGCGCTGCGCTGCTAACAATTATCATCCTTTTTTTTTTCTTATCATCTTCATCATCACCACCTTCACCCACCATCAGAACCTACAAGTGTCAATCCTCGTGACCACCACACACGAGCTCACGGTGGCAGCGATAGCGAGATGCCCTCCGCCACGCATCGTCCTTTTCCCATTCCCAAGAAGAAGAAGAAAAAAACAGCAACAACAGAACTCGCCCCCCTTATTACATATTCTCGAACTGGTCCACGCGGCGCTTGGTGTTGCCTTTGCGGATCTCGCGCAGCGTCTTGTACTTGTCGCGACCCTGGCGCACGTTCTCGCGGTGGATCTTGTCGTTCGCCGTCTCCATCGTGTCATCCCGGGACAGGGCGAGGTCTTGCTTGAGGGCCTACGGGGTAGAGAAGAAATGATTTTTGGTTGGTTTATGTGGAACAGTGGCTCTCTTTTTATTTTATGTTGTTTTCCCTCCCTTGAAATTTTTGTATTTCCGGAGAATTTTGTGAAATTAGTGGTAAACTTGAATTTTTTGTAAAATCTGAGAGGAGTTAAAAATCAGAGGTCTATTTGTGTGAGATTCGAGCAAATTGAGACAACAGGATGCAAGCCCAATAAGCCTCACTCTTTGACGTTATCTTGTTGTGTCGCTAGTACTGCTGGAAACTTTTGCAAGGCCTACTGCTACTATTGACCCCTTTTTCCTTTCTGTTATTTCCTCGCTCTCTCATACGAACACTCACATCCATGGCAACCTCCATAACACGAAAAATCTTGAGCGTTTTTTCAAAACGTCATATCTGCAATGAGTTACTCTCTGTTTATACTTTCTCTTTCGATTTTTACGGCGTCACTATAACACTTTTCACTTATTTTACAGTACAGATCGAAAGACGGTGGTTTTAGCTAGCATATTATGCAAAGAGCTGAGGGATAAATGTTAAAGTGACCGAATTATTAACAGAAGAGAAAGTAAACAAAGAGAGTAACTCATTGCAGATATGACGTTTTGAAAAAACGCTCAAGAAATATCGATTTCAGCATTGAGTGATCATGCTTCTCAGGGTTGCTCGTTGACTGAACAGAACTCATTAAAGACAGTCAATTTCCAGAGTCACGCAAAAACAAGTACTCGATTTTAGTGCGTTGAAATAGAGCAGTCTAGCGAGTGTGGCCATGAAACTCTGATGTATCCAAACGAGCATGAAATTTGGACGTATCCACCATAGAAATGCGTCAGATTTCTGCACGTTTGAATGTGTCAAATTCATCTTGATCACACTCACTACATTTAAAGCATTATAATATCACTCAGATTTACAATGCCCTTTTCCCGGTAATCCGCTTCACCCTTCACTGCACTGAGAACTTCATATAAGGAAAGACATGTGACAGGCGATACTGAAGATCACCTTTTCTTCAACTATAGCATCATCACCGCCCACTACCAATGCGGCGAAGCGAGATCCGAGAATGAGGAGGCCTTTCTGGGCGCAGCTTTAGTGTGTCTTGGATAGCTTCCCGCGGCGGGATGTTTAATCGGGTATGATACAACCGAGCAGGATCAACGGCAGTATATAATGCACCAATACAGTATCTATTATGTGTTTGGTCAAAGCAACAAGGGACCGAATGGTGTACAGCATCTCAGAGGTAATCTCGAGTCTATTTCAATCTCGGAAAGAGTTACGGCTCGCTGATCCGTTATTCAATATTGTCTTAATTCTGTGGCGTATTGAGGACAGGTTTTTCTATCGAAAATGCTTAAAAGTGACTTTTTCTTTCGTGCGTGACATGACTCTTCTGAAAGAGCCGTACTCTGTCTCGCCAGATGTTTCTATGTCTAACGCTGTGACCGCAACGCCTTCAACAGCCATAAGACATCAGGTGGTGGTGTGCTTGTCGCCGTGCGCCATAGTATGAAAGCCCGATCAACGATGACCGGTGGAAGAGTTTCGAGTAAGTGTGGCTATCAGTGAAATTTGCTGATCGTAATCAGTTCCTGTGTATTGTGTATTTTCCACTTGATAGAATTCGTGATTCCAGCCTGATTAATGTGCCGTGGATGCCGGGCAAGTAATGGATTTCTACGATTGGATATCAAAAATTCTTCGTTTTTTAATAAAACTAGCTGCAGCAGCGCAACTCTTCGGCAAATCAATAATTTCATCTACGAGAATAAACGTACATTGGACCTTTGCTTTGTAAGTACCCCGGATTACGCTCCTTACCGCTGCACTACTCCGACTCCTTTAGTCTAGCATGTCCGTTATCTTCCCCACTACATCTTTTGCTGGTAACCTAGGAGTAAGTTTTGAAGACATCACAAGCTCTATCGTACGCCTTCCACCACAACAAGTTGCTGCCGCCGCCATTCTAACAGCAAATTCCAAGATGAAAGCATCCAGTTCTCCTGACCCAGATGGCGTTCCTTCGATTTTTGTTAAAAAAAAGTCCAACAACGGGCTTCTTGAATAACTTCGGCGAGTCTTCGAACTATCACTCACTTCCAGTTCATAAAAATGAAAACAAATAGAACATTGATAATTATCGGGGAATCTTGTGTTTGAGTGCCATATCAAAACTATTCGAGCTAGTTTTTTTAGACCCTATTTCCTTTTTCACAACACTATACCCGATGGATTCGCCGACGGATTGCAAACCGATGCTATTTACATGGATCTATCTGTGGCCCTTGACAAAATCAACCATGATCTCGCAATAGCCAAGCTAGATAAACGCCGTATTCACAGACAACTTTTTCGCTGCTTTTGTTCGTATCACGATGAAAGGCAACTCCAAATCAGTATTAAGGACTATCTATCTGCACCACTTCTCGCTACATCCGGTATCCCGCAAGGAAGCCACCTTGGCCCAATAATATTTCTCCACTATTTTAACAACGTCAATATCAATCCACAAGGACCCCTTTCTTTAATCCAAATCATGCTAAATTTCTTCAAAGTGAACTGGACAGCTTCAGTGCGTTGTGTGCTCTGAACAGAACGTTCGCGCGGAAACGTCATTCAATTCAGTTCAACTGCCGTTTGTTTGTCCACAGCATTCCAAGACACTGTTACGCCAAGGATCTTGGAGTCAACTTGGATTCAGTACTAACGCTCAAGCAACATACTTCATACATTGTAGATAAGGCATTAAGACAGCTAGAATTCAGCTTACGAATTGTAAAAAAACTCTAGGGGCGCATACTGTCTAAATCCGGTTCATACGCTTTGCTCTTCGACTTATCCCATGGTGAAACAGATTTCAACTGCCGAGCTACGAAAACCGTTGCCAGTTAGTACACCTCGATACACTCTGCATCAGTAGGGAATTCTCTTGAGCCCTTCTCGTCTCGCACTCACTGTGTGCCAGGGTGATAGCTCCACAATTCTCAAATGGACAACTGGAATAGCTCTCTCCTGTGACCACCTTTCAGGTGAACCAACTACGATCGTCACAGCACTATTATTTCAGCGGACTTCAGCCGGTTTTAAATACAGTTGCCACAGCATTTGACTTTCACAAAATATGATTAAAGTACAGACTAACAGGCATAACACTATGAGGCAATTCCCTAAAAAACATCGATCCGGTAATTTTCCCAGAACACTAGCTCCACCTTTTATTCACGGTCCCAAACACTCATTTGGTGGTGGGTTACCGCTCAGGTTTGGAAACAATTTTTCACTAGTGGTTCATCCTCTATATGCTTGCTCATATGTCAGTGGCGCCATAATTGCAAATGTAGCAACAGTCCCAACTACAAATATATTTAAAATGAGCGTTAAAGCGGACGAAGTATTGTTTTCGAGTGTTATGTCTGTTAGTCTGTGATTAAAGCTGTGTCTATACTTAAGTCTAACTAGTCTAAGTAATCACCATTAAGACAAAGGGATCTGTTGGCATTACAACAAATAAACAAATTTTCCAGCTTCGTAGACATATTCAAGCGAACACTCAGAAAAATATCAACAGGGAGGAGAGAAGTTGTTGAAGCCCACAACATGTTTTACAAGCCAACATACTCCTAACAGGAAGTCCAGAAAACATGTCATCAAGGCTCGAATCGGATCTGGATCATTTGGCATAACGGACATATGGCATAATTTTAAGAAGAGATCGCTTTGCCCCTGGCTTCGCCCCAATGTGACAACCGATAATTCAATATATGTAACTTCATTCAATAAATCATCGTTCGAAAAACTTGACGATATCCAGAAATGATATAGTTAACTATCATCTGGATCGAACGGTATATAATTCCAAAGAACAGCTCATGATATAAAGAAGGATGATAGAGACAATTTTAATAATTGCAACACTGTATGGAAAGGTAAAACTCACTGGTGATCATAATGATAACCAAAACAAAACATACAGTCCGGCTTCTCATGTTGCTCAGTTCAGAAACTATTTGTCTAGTTGCAAAAGCAAAAATTGATTCCTTCTACCTAGTATGTGAAACGTGAACAAACAACGAGTGACAATGCAAAGCAAGAGTATATCCCTTTGCGAACAAACTGTGTTGCTGTTGACTTCTCGAAATGTCCGGTAAGACCATCGCTTCATGCAGTGGAGCAATTGTTGAAGGTGAACATGACGCTCAACATAGCAGAAATTAGTGCTGTACACAGTTCGGTAATTTCGGCACAGCTGAACAGTCGGTAAAATTTTTCAACTGATAGCTCAGCAAAGTGGCGTTAATTTACTGATTTTCAGCGATATATTTACCGAGTTTATTCAAAACAAACGACACTTCAACTGAGATCTCGGTAAAAGCTTTGTTAGCTGAGCGCTCGGCTGTGCAAAACTCGGTAAAAATAGCGAAAAAAGCTGGGATTTGGTAGAACAAGATTAAGTGTGTACAATTCCATCATTTATGTCATGCGGTACTGATTACGTTCAAAAACATTAGTCAAGCAGAATCATTCGCTTCACAGAACAACTTGAAACACGTCGTCAAATGTAATGACATTTTATACAGCATTCCAACGTATATTGATAATGACAGTATTGAAATAAAGCTACATGACCTGGCACCACGTTCTAGTTCCGCCGCTATCAAACAATCAAAATACGAAGAGGTGGATAGTGTTAAGGAAGATACTTGGAGTAATTTCTTCTCAGGACTTCGTAACGGGGTTCGTGTAGTGAGAATGCATGCGGCCGACAAAACCTATTCCCTCCTACTTGACCATCTTAAGCCCTCAAGGTATTGCACATTCTCAACGAACACTAGTCACGCATCCTGGGTGGATGCCTACGTGCGAATATTGCGATCAACCGCTACACCACGGAAAAGCTTGCGCGGAGGCTGTTAAGGAAATTCCCCCCGCTAGGACCAAAGCCGGTATACAGTCGTCGTATGCTAAACCACAGCCGGTTGGTAAACCAATGATTGCGGACCGGATTACACCAAAAGTCTCCAAATACGGAAATACAAGAAACAAACAAGAACATCCAACCGTGAGCATCATGAATGCAGTACCGATGACGACATGAACGTAAACGAAAACGAGAAGACGGACCTCAAGGTGCGGCAGACAACGCACCTAATGTTTCACCACCAAGGAAGAAGATCTCAACACGCAGCAGCAAGCTGCATCAACAAGACCCTATGGACAGTCGAAAGTTTATTTTAATTTTTACATATTGCAAAAATCTTTTTAAAAAAACCACGACTCAGTTATGCTAACGCATTGAGCCGTGTCAAATAAACAAAAAAAAAATATATATATTTGGTAGATCGTTATTCTAGTGTGCTGCATCAACAAAAACTTGTAAAATCTACAGTATCCTTAAACGTAAGTCATAGACAAACAATCCATAATTGCGATAATGGACAAACACAAGAATTTCAAAAATGAAGCAAAAAAGAACTGCTCATATTTGAAAGAATGCAAAAACAGTTATAAAATGTATTCGCTCGGTATATAATCAATATCTGGTAATGGAAAGCAACACAATATTATTATTGCTAAGTGCAGCTTTAACTTTATTGGTCATTCGCTGATGAACTACACATTCGTCTGTTATGCCAAATGACCCCCAGTGAGATCATTTAGAAAAATTATGCCAAATGACCATTTTCCAGAACTTAGAAATAATTATGCCAAATGAGCTGTAGGATGATCACTTCTCAAAATTATGCCAAATGTCCGTTATGCTAAACGTCCATTATGCCACATGGCCCGCTTCCGCTCGAATCTTTAACGTCAAAGATTTGGTCTGGGGCAATGTTTTTCGCAACTATTCGTTAGCCTTGGTAACCTGATCAGGTGCTGGAACGGGTTGTAAACGTAATGAACAACGTGGGACTCTCAGAGAGACAGAATCTCATCAGGACTAACTATCACCGATTGCGTAAGCGTTATGAATCGGAAATGATCGAGACTACGCGAGAAAAAGCAATTAGCACAAATCCCACTCAATGTGTTTTTGGATTCTTCTACTAGCATCTGCTGTTTCTAGACACCCAAGAGGCGGGTTTTGGCACCTCAACCGGCAAATTAATCACGAGCTACTCCCCCACAAACGAACAACAGCTCGGCGTCGCCACTTGTCGCAAACTATAAGAGCAGTTTTAAGAAATACCGTTTGTTGTAAAACACCATGTTTCATGACAACACTTATGCTCCTCAGAATACCATACGAAGATCAAATTTACGGCTCTCTGGTATAATTTATATCGTTTCGAATCCTTCACTACTCGAGACGGTTCTGTACGTAAGCCACCCATCATCGTCATCTCCTGTAACGAACGGTTTTTACCTTCAGCGATCCCATTTTGTAGAGTGATCAGGGCGTTGTAAACTACGATATTATTCCCTCAGTGCAGAAACGCAGGATAACAAGTACCGTAACGATTAGAATTCTTTGTAGTTAGTTCACACGCCATTGGCTGTTGGATGAGTTGATTTCCGACAATGGTATCATCCAATTCAGCTGAGCGAGACTTAAGCAGCTTTGTGTCGAAGACGCTATCGACCATGCCACCACTGCATGGTTCCAATCGCAATCAAATGGACACGCAAAACGCTTCCACGATACGTTCAAAAACGCAGTTCAGAAAATTCAAGAGGTGATTGGGTTGAATTTTTTGCTGACCTACCGCAGAACTCAATACCAGTCAGCAACGGATGGACTGTCTCCATCGGAAATGATGTTCGGACGAATTTGGAACTTCAACGTCCTCCGCCGTATCACTCAAAAGAATTGTTACAGCAGCAATAAGTTAGCCCCCGGTTCCTTAACGGAGCTGTTGCCGCGTTTGCGAATGTCTACATCAAGAATCGTGGAGTTGGCTTTCGGGCACTATCATGGAAAAAATTGGTCGAGTGATGTACAACGTGCTGGGTTAATCACCATCCAACTGAAAGCAAACATCTACCGGCTAAGCAGAGAGAGGTATCGTTGAGCCCGGCCCAGATCCCGGATATAGTCTTCGTCCTCGACCTCAATCACATCTTCCAGTTTCGAGTCTGCAGTAGCATCAACTGTGAAACTCTTCGCGCGTTTTAACACCACATTTGCAGTTCAACCCGTACGAGCGTTACTAGGAGGAAGATGTTAGAACAACTAAAACAGCGCTCCGGAGGCACGCTTTTACTCAGCCCCATAGCTTTTACACTGGGTTGGTCACTGTTATCCCCGCAATGCACGTGATAGACATCAACATGTTTGACCGCACTCTTACCTCTTGCCAGTCAGTTCATTTATCCTGTAAAATAGATAAAAAAGTTTGAACCTGTTAACGCCACGTTTTATTCGACGACCATTGGGTCAACAGCAACACCGCTGAACGCGGCTTAACAGAAATACCAACTAACTGAAAGGACTGTAGCTTCGATAAACGGAGCAATGGAGCTCTCCCTCCAATTACAGGATTCATTAAATGGCCATGAGTATAATTATATTGAATCAACTATTAGGAACAAGCATCTGAATACTTCCACTGCAAAAAGCATAAACAACCTTATCATTATTGGATGCCAACGTACATCAAACAATCTGTGATAGCACGGTCATTAATAACAAATGTTCGCCATTGAAGACAATAGACCCGCCAGTTGCAAGACACAGACAAAATTAGGAAAACAAACTAATGTGTATTCCGCTCACACCTGAAACAGTCAGAATAAACGAGAGGAAAGTTTCAATTCTCAGCTGATCTGGACAATGAGGCAAATGACCTACAAACGAGGATCATAACCGCTTATCACAACAGTAGCCCTCTAATAAAATATTCTGTCTGTTGCTATGTTTCTTAGTGGAACGAAAATCTAAACAAGGGAAGAGAATTGCCTTAAGATGCCTGTTCAATAAGGCTAAGACCACTTGTAACATATCAGAACGCAAAACCATTCTTACCAAATGCAATGCTGAATTGATACTACCTTTAACGTCACTCGAGAACAAGATTATGCAATACAAGACGAACAAACAGCGGAAATATTGCAGGGATAGTTTGCCTTCAAAAGATCAGACAAACGGTCTAGGGTTATCTTCGATCAGGTCTGCAGAACAAGGACCGTCAGGTGAATGTAAAGACCACAGCAATTTTCTTCAACTATTGCATCAACGTGCACTGCCCACACGAAGCCTTACCCAAGGACGGAATGAGAAATTTTACGCGTAGCTGTAGCATGTCGACAAAACTTAGCTGTAGCATATAATGTTCGAATACGGAAATAAATTCCTTCCTGAAGAGCACTCGAACAGTTATGACTCTAGATAATTTACTCCTCGATTACCGATATTTCCTTCAGTGTCTGTCAAATAAATTTTATTCTAATTTATTTATCCCAACTTACCTTAAGCTGATCGTGCAAACGTTCGTTACGTTCCGCTAGCGTGCGTCTTTCCTCGACCGGATCCTTTATGTGCTCATCGGTGTCAAAGTCCTTCGAGAAGTCCTGGTTGCCATTCTCGCCATTCGTCAGTTCCTCCTCGTTGTCCTCTTCCTCTTCCACGTGGTGGTGCTTGGGTGTTGTGGTAGCTGCCAGTAAGGCGTCGGCCGCTTCGGTCTACCAGAGTGCATATTGAACGATTAGAAATTGTAACAAGTTCAGAAAAAAACAGCATTCATGGTTCATGTGATAAGTAAAGAATAGTTTTAAATAAAATTTTAGTCCTGTACATAAGATGAGAAGAAAACAAGTTTTCCAATTTTCGGTCCAATCCAGATCGTAGGTAATGGTGATGAGTAACAGACAGCGGGGGCCATACTCGGTAGATGTAGTAGGAAGTTTTTTTTTATCTCGGAAAGATAGTTGGTGCCAATTGGTTTGTACAATTTTTTTTGGTGGGGTGCGCTGTGGTGCTATGCTGCGGGAACGAAAAAAATCGAAAAAATGCATACATACTTTACGCTTTACCTGTTTCCGTCTGGCCTCCTCAACCTCCTCCTGCAGGCGCTTGGTTTCGGAATCCTTGAGCGAGACCTCGTCTTGGATCTTTTGCACCTCCTCCTGCTTGAAGCGGATTTCCTCCTCGAGCTTGGCTCGCTCGGCCGCTTCCATGTTCTTCGTTTCCTCCAGACGCCGG
Organism: Topomyia yanbarensis; assembly: GCF_030247195.1. Classification (NCBI taxonomy): domain Eukaryota; kingdom Metazoa; phylum Arthropoda; class Insecta; order Diptera; family Culicidae; genus Topomyia; species Topomyia yanbarensis. Next base: position 8,736 of record NW_026683693.1, on the reverse strand, counting down.
ATCATGACCTGCAGTTCGTTCTGACGTGCTTCCAGTTCGTCCTTGGCGGCCTGCAACTGTTTGAGCTGCTCCTCCAGACGACGGATCATATCCTGCGCTTCCATTAGATTGGCCTGCGAACGTTCCATATCTTCCTGCATGATTCGCATTCGGTCCTCGTACTCCTGCTGTTTCTTTTCGGCACGTTCGCGGGCAGCCAATGCTAGCTGTAGTTTCTCGCGCTCCTGCTGCTTGGCGTTCTTCTCCTCTCGAGCCTGGGCTTTCATCTGCTGTACGTCGATCGTATCTGGCTTGCGGCGACGCATGTACAGCTCGTGGTTACCCATGCACAGGGCCAGGATTCGTTTGTTGATGCGGACGCGAGGAGCGAAGAAGACAAAGTCCGGTGCCTTCTTGTCGATTGGCTGTGGGAACGAAAATTTCAAAATGTTATCATTTCACTAATCATAAACCAACTCACCTTAATGATAAACTTTCGATCGTTGAACGAAATGTTTCGTATCTCCGACCATGGGAAGCCGATCTTCGGCGTAAGTCTGTCATCTTTCTCGTAGATGTTGAGTCCGAGAGCGTCGACGCCGAGCCACAATTCCGTGCCCTTCTTATTGCGAATCTCGAAATAGTTGACACCGTACATTTCCAGATCCTGGGCTATCTTGAGGTACTCCATCATGGCATCCTCACGGAGCATTCCGTGATGCTCCTGCCACCATGTGGTGATCGAGTTTTCCCACTCGTCCTTGGACATCTTATGCTGGTCGATGACACTGTAATGGAAAGAAATATGAGTAAACGAAAATCGATATTATTACGGCGATGACTCACCGCTGCGGCAGCAATCGGTCGTTGATCAGAAAACCGGGCGTATGTGTCGTCTTAATGTAGTCACCGTGACGGGCCTGGACGGCATAAGAGGCAAGCAGCACCGACGTCTCCGGCGGACAGTAGATCTCATCCGAGAGGATCGCATTCTTGACCTGCAGATAGAACAATCGCAGGGTGATGTCCTGAATCAGCTCTTCGGCGACATCCTCCGGGTAGAATTTGGCACGGAACTTGAACTGCAGTGGGTCACCCTTCTGAACGTCCTGGCTCATGACCTGTTGGCGGGAGAGAAGGGAAACAAAACACAAGCGGGAGGTTAAAAACGTGCGTTGCTGGTATGGAGTACTGGCAAGTGTTTCGCAGCTAGGTACGATCGTAAATTACCCATCGAGAGAATGGCATTGATCCTGTCTGGTTCCCAAACGGATATCCATTGGAACGGGTAAGCAGCAGGAGGAAATTTTAAATAGTATCAATGTTACAGTTTTAATTACGAATCACATGAAATAGTAATAGAGAAAGATGTACGTGATTGGTTCATAATCGAAGAATAGGCACAGGACGGTCAGTCATAATTATACGACGTGATCTACCTTTTGTATGACCTGGTGTTGCTGGATCAGCACAGATTTTTGGTCGTATCGAACGAGCTAATTATTAAACCGATAGCAAACATCATCCGTGCGAAGCCACATTCTCATCCTAAACGGAGGAGAACGTGACATGGAGGAATACAAGCACCTGTGGGTTCTTGGGACACTGCACGCCAATTGGCTGCGTTAATAAATATTTGACACGATCCGTATCTACATTAACAGCGAAACGGAGACAAAATCACCGTATGTAATTGAGATGACGTTAAAGTTGAGCATGAGCGTGACTTTTTGGGATTTTTAGTAAAAAGGTCTTCAACCAGAAATTGTGATGATAATTGATAGAGTAAAGCACTATTTACACCTATCCGATCGGTTTCAGTGACGACGGGCCAGTACCGTGCACGGACACCAATATTCTTTCAGACACTTCAAATGAGAGCATTCACATCACACGGACACGGACATTTGTGAATACACGTATTTGAAGGGTGCTGAATCGGATCGGAAAGTGTAAAGGTGTAGCATAGCGTCACATAGAAAGTTACGTCACTCACGGAGCGTCAAAATCCGAGTTGAAAAATCCATCTGATCATGGATTGCTGTCTGACGAAGCATTTCGTTTGACCCTTTATTGACGCAGCGTCAGTCAGATTCGATTCGAAAACTTATAAACTGCCCATGATCGCATATCAGTCCCATAAAGATAGGAAATCCCATAGAAAACGGGACAACTATGCGATCATGGGTAGTAAAGTTGTCACGAGAACAAATTCTCGCTTGCTACAGACAACAATCCAGGATTCTGCCCGCTACAGACAGCGACACAGACGAAGTATTCTATTTGAACAATTAATTCATTTTTTTGGGTTTTTAACGTAAGTACCGATATCTTATTTAAGATTTTTTAGTTGTATCCACCAGGGAAAACAGATCAAAACGAAAGCAATAATGTGAAAAAATTCCCCCCAGAGACAGAATTGGAACCTGCAACCCTTGGGACTCCAGCCCAATGAAAATCCGGGCCTTGATATCTAGCGGGATAATTAAATGTATCAAATGTGTTGGGTGGTGCAGCGACGGTTGTGTGCGATCTCGCTCTAGAGAGCCAGTGGAACGATCACTATCGCCAATGCGACGATCATGTGTTCTTCCTGGGACGTCATCACAGCCTAGGAATAGAATAAGGGTGTGTGCATTGGGTTGGAGTCTCAAAAGTTGCAGATTCGAATCCGGTCTCTGCGGAGATTTTTTCACATAATTGCTTTCGTTTAACTTACCATTTCGATCTGCTTTCCCTGTTGGATCCAACTAAAAAAAATATATTCGAGCTTCAAGGCTGCCATAAACTGAGAGTTTTTTTAACAGCGATTTAAAATCGTTTTCGCTAAATTTTATCTTATTAATTTAGCTTATTGACTGCTCAATCAATCGAACGTTGCTGTCAATCGGTCTTGAGTACCCGATTTTTACTTTGCGTCTTCGGGTGAAAAATCATCATCTACATCGCGTATCAGTTAGTCCGCCTTATTTTCAGTTATTGTATTCGTCTTTGTTGTCCTCGCCGTTGATGTTGTATAGATTTTCAGGACAGGATGGTCTTGGTTTTTTGTTGAACTTACAGGTCACGACCGTATATCTGTCTTCTTTGTCATATGCTTCTTCGTTGATGGTGTTGGCTGTTGGTTTGGAGGTAATAGGCGCAGCACAGTGGTCGGGAACAAAAAAGAAAAATTGTTTCGGCGCGTTTTGCTACCTGAGCAGAAGATACGGTATTTTAGTTATTGCTGGTGAAGCCTATATATCTGGCCTATATATGTACTTTCATGTTTTCAGTTATAAACGTTCGGATTTTGTGTGGGTTTCACATCATGTTTTTTTTTTAATTTTGAAGCGTTATATTTTAGAAACGAAAAGAGTTAACCAGCGATTATTTATTCTTCATAGTCTTATAGTCGTTTCCATATTATGTTTATTTTTACACTCGAGACAAAAATACACTTTTTTCTACATTTCAGTTAAAATAATAGGGTCTACTCAGGACCAGGGGGAGGAGGCACTTAGGATCACCCTCCCCAACTAGTTTCCCTAATCACTTTGTAGAGTTTTTTTTTTCGTAGTTTGCCATCTCTTATTGCAAAACTGCCACGTTGGAATCTGTCTTTTATAGTTACACATCGTAGTTTGAGAATTGATAACATCTTCTATTTTGTGTTGTAGGGTTAGGTATGACGGAGTAGCTTTGAGTACCAGCATTCTCACAGTATGGATACAGTTGGAAATATCTGGGACAAGTTCCACTAGGTTTCAAACTTAACTGACTTCAATCCTCTCGTATTTTGACATGATGGTTACAATGAATTGATCGTCAGTACGCGGGGATAGATCGTGTAGTTTTACCTCGATTATGTCATCGTCCATATAAACGGCGATCTTGATTCTAACATTGTCGGGCCCAACGACGTGTTGCATATTGTTACGCATAATAAAGCTTTTCACCATGACTAAGAAGTTAAACGTTCTCAATACAACATTACGCATATATTATATGAAGGCGAACTCCGTGAGCCTATTCTGGATTTTCGCATTCAATAAATATTTCACTTCGCCGATATATTTGGCGAGAAACAGAAAATCTGGCAAGGAATTGGTAGCTGCCGATTCAAAACTAAGCTTTTCATCACCAACAAAACGATGGACTGGAAGCAGTTTAAGTAAGAGTGCCTGGATAAATCTGTACATTATAACTTTCATTGAGGCTCAGAAAAGTACCGTGACGTTCTGGTCAGCTTCGGTAAACTGCCACTACAGCCGAGCGGTGGAACAGTGGTGTCGTGACAATAAAGTGGATTCCTTCGCCAAGAATATCAATTAACCCAACAGACCGCAATGCCGCTCAATCAAAAGGTATTTTGGAAAATTGTCAAGCGATAGTTGAAACGAAAGAAAACTGGAAAGATGATTCAGGACGCTGCACAGATGAATCGATGTAGGAAAATAATCTGCAAGCTCTACAAAAAAGGGGCGTGAAAGTTCCTAACGTTCTCTTCAACTTTAGAGAATATATCTTTTTAACCCATTTATTATTATTTATTACGATTTTTTCAAAATTTTCAATCCTTTCAAGTTTTAGTTATTAAAAATTTTACAAATTTCAAAAAATATTGCAATTTTCCAAAATATAGCAAATTTCAAAAAATTTGCGACATTCTACACGTTTTACTAAATTTACAATTTAGCAACTTTATAAATTTAACAAATTTCATAAATTTTATGAATTTTAGAAATTTATATTTTACACATTTTGCAAAAAGTAAAAATGATATTTGTATTCTTCAAATTTTACATTTTTTTAATTTAAAAAATTTAGGTTAAAAAAATTATATGACTAATCAATTTCAACATTTTGCCGTTTTACGAAATTTTACAAATAATAATTTTTTTAAAGTTTTCATCAATTCTTCAAATTTTAGAAAAATTACGACATTGTACTCGTTTTATGATATTTCAACAAATTTTGCAAATTTTACAAATTTGAACATTTTACGAATTTTACAAAATATACCCGTTACAAAATTGACTAATTTTACTATCAATAGTAATTTATAAATTGCATTTCAAATTTTACAAATTTTAAAGGTCTCCGTAATACGAGTAGTGGCAACTGGCGTATCTTTTTTCTGTAACATTTGCTTTTTTACTATTGTGGCGGTGCTGGCTATCGGTTTGGATGTACTGGGTGCAGTCGTTGCAGGGTGGAAACTCATTGCAAGTTGAACAACACTGCCTGTTGTTACACTTTGAAAAATGTTCCAGCACACGAACAGAAGAACAGATTCCAAAAGATCCAAAAACCAACTGCGACTGTTTTGATCTGATTTCACTTGTTGTTTCTAAGTGTCACTAATTTCGATAAAAAGGATATGAACTATAGTAGATCTAGTTGCTATGGATTCCAAGTTTTGGGCACACAGTGCACACAAGCATTCAAAGTGACGAATGGAACTATTCTTTGTAATTTTGGGTGATAAACTTATTGCGAACGTATCGGTCGAAATAACGATCAGACTGGAGTATATCAACTTTTTGCTGCTACAGAATGCGGCTGGACTTATGAGGGCTACAGTCAAAATAGTTGATTGAAAATTTTAAATCCGTACAAGGAAGTACTTTAACGTTTCATATTTTCATTTAGTGTCAATGCGCTATATGGATTGGATAGGATTCGACCTTTTATTCATTCATACGTTCGTCCGAAAAATGACACACTGGGCAGAAGACATTTGTCGTGTACCTTCCATTTTATTGTTAAATTGTTGTCATGTTACGACGAAATAAAGAAATGAAAAAAACCTATTTGCTCGCCGTTTGAGCAATATTTAATAAAGAAAATATGCACAGCACTTATTTTAATCGAATATTTTTTAATTTAAGCTACATATTTCGCAAATCGTGATAATACAACTAACGTTAAATCTCACAAATTTTCGGCAGTCTACTGCCCAGAGTAATAATTATACGATAAAACGCTGGTACATTTACTAACAAATTCCCCCTTCCCGTGATACATGTGGAGATGTGTAAAGCTGTACCCGTATTGAATGTTTCAAAAGTGATCATCTTAGATAACAAAATGGGTTAAGATCCTAATTCGAATGACACCCATATTGAAGATGATTTATCGTGTTTCGTTTTGGCCGCCATCTTGGATTTCCTAATTTTCCAAACCGCGCCAAACATAAAATTTCTGTTATCGACCTGCCACGCTCTTTTGAGTGTCACCGCTATCGATGATCTACTGTGTTTAGTGGAAACCAGAAGCCACCAGCAACGACTTCGAAATGGCGTCAATCATCAATTTCCGTCATCTACTGTTTTCCTAATAAACAATTCCTCGATAGGAACCATTACTGGAAAGTTTCCAAATTTTCCTATAAATATTTTTTGTGCTAGTCACACCCTTTGCTCACTTCTTACCATCCCACGGCGACTGTCTTCACCAAGAATGACACTCGAAATCGCTCTTACAAGTGACTCCTGTCACTTTACGGGGCTATTGTAGCTCAACTGACCGCGATGATCACTGTTTTTGCTCACGCCTCTCCACCACTAGCGGAGAATAAGGCCGGGTGCTCCGTATCATGCCCGAAAGCAGTTTTTCAAGTACCTCAATTTTGAGTAACCAGTTTGCAAATTTCTCATACGCTAGGCGCACGTTAATCTTCCACGATTGCAGACAACCGGTAAATGCCGGCTCCGATACGAATCCGACTACCTGTTCCGGGGGTTCTCAACTGAACACAATCTGTTCCGGCATTCGCACTTCATGCGCAGTCCAATATGTTCAGACGAGCGTCATTAACCTGCAGATGTTAGCATGCTTATATACGTGTTACAGCTCGTGGTTCGTGCGTCGGCACCGTTCTCCTTTCCCTATTGTGTCGCCGAGGATTGAACGCTCCCTCAAACACAACGAGCACTCGAAAAGGCTGCCTGTTTGAACGACTTCGCCTCAAGACTACAGAGCAACAGGAAGTATCAGCGATATGTATAGAGAAAGATTTGCACGGGTATTTTTGATTAGTCAAGGCTTAATGCGTTAGCTTTACTGTGCCGTGACATATTTACAACATGTAAGATATAAAAAAGACCAATTATTCGACTCTTGTACGCGCTGCGTACTATTGCGCGTGGAGATCCTTTTTTTGCCGCGGAAAACATTTGCTACGTTAGCTATCTCAGTTTGGTGGGTTGATGCCGTTTTCGTACGCGTCCAACAATCCCCGTCGCTTCTGGTTGTGTTGGTGGCTGTTGGTTTTGAGTTACTGTGCTCATTGCGGCTGTGCAGAAGGTGTCGATGGTTGTGCGTTGATTTTTAGTGCAGTTGATGATTGTTTCATATTGGTTTCAGCACAGAACTGGCACGTATTCATCTGATCTGGTTAGGTGAACAGCGTTATTTGATTATGGATGATGCCATCGATCATGCATGGAATGGTCAGGAATGACGGACTAAACTCTACCAGACGCATTTTTACCACATGAAATCGAGTCTAATCCGTCTTCGACCTATCAACGCGACCTGTCTTTTACCTAGCAACGCTGCATAGTGCAGTTCGACAGTCCGATACGTTTTAATCTTTCGACAACAAACCGATGGGAATCTTTGTCGAACGCTTTCGACAATACGTCGTTAATAGCGACCACTTGTAGAAGCTACTTGATTGGCTGAACTAAAGTTGAAACGTAGCACATCAGGTTGATTGAGCGTAATATTCGCTTTTAGTGGTTGTACCAACTCTCGAATCGTAGGTATAAAGCCGGTTTGTTGAAAATTAATCACAATGATCTACTCCCGAGAGACTTGCCGGTATTGCCCACTCATTTTCACCACAAAGCAGGGGGAACACAGTGGATAAGCAAAACAAATAAGTAGAAGTGTTTGCTTGCTTCTTTGGTAGCTACAGCAGCGGTACGATTTTTAGCTTCTGCTCTGGGCGAGATGAGAAGGTAGACTAATTACTGACGTCGAAAACCTCTTACCGTGCTCCATCCATTTCAGCCTCAGAACCTACAACATTCGAACAGCCTCGTTCTCATCCTGCTATCATGTACTTTATTTTGTCAGAGTCTATAGTCAGATCGATTCTCGAAGTCTCCCTTTGAAAAAGCCACATATTCCTCGCAGACCGACTCCAACGATGTTGATGTTGTGATGTGAAGATAATTCCATTTTTTGACCCACCAAATGGTCGGTCGCCTAAGCTATGTTGAACAACAAATTAGAATAACGCCATAACCGCGTCGGATGCCTCTCCGGCTATTTAGATGCTTGGACGCATCCAGTGTCATACAAACATTTTTATTAAACCAAGTTCAAACATCGTAACATTACACGCTGAATGCACATCTTTGGCGTAACATAGACCACCTTGTCTGGGCATGCACCGAGTATAGTTCCCCCAGGTCTCAGCTAATGGATACCCTTCAGGCCCCAGCAAGACCACTCAACTTCCGTCTCAAAGTTCGTGATGTTATGGCAAGCCGCGCTCTCCTTTATATGTTCCGCATCTCTCTTATTAAAATCACTCAATACACCCAGGTTTTTTTACGCGGTTTTTACGAGGTTTTTTTACGCGGATTTTCCAATTAACACGAATTTTCCAATTAATGCGGTTTTTTTACGCGGATTTTCCAATTAACGCGGTTATTGCAAAAATATTCTAAGACCATTTGAACGCAAAAGACTGACTTTTTTCTGAAAAAAATTGCTAAGTCCTTTTAAATGCAAAGAACTTAGAAGAATTTTGGCAGTTTT
>NW_026683692.1:0-25000 GCF_030247195.1 Topomyia yanbarensis | reverse complement strand
AAAACTACTTTGTTGACAATCGATCGTACAGTTTGCTTAATTTTAATGCTGATTTCGGTTTTACATCAGAGTCGTTCTAGGTTCGCCCACAACTGTCATTTTTATAAGAATTTTGTAAACATTAGAACGAACCTGTATCGACTTGAATCTAAAAACGAAATCAGCATAAGTTTTTAATGGAAATGTACTCTTTAATTTCTAAAAGACATCAACTTTTGTTTGGCTATTCTTGCTACACATATACAAACCAATCAGTAAAATATGTCGCAAAAATAGCACTTCTATTGTTCTGTGATCGGTATACGTTACACAAAGCAGTTGGATTACCAACTGGCAGCACGCAATGGGTAATGTTTGCCGTTCGTTATGGACGGAGATCCTACGCTGCTTACGGTGCTGTCCACTGAATTAATTGCTCCTGCCAAACACAAAACATGGTAGCAGGGTACTGAGGACTGAATTTGCTAGAATTTACATTTAACGTGGAAAGTCCAAATGCGCTAATCATATCGCACAGTGTTGAGTGCTATCCGATTACAGTTTCGCCAAATTAAATTATTCTCGGCATTTTACACGCATAAACTCAGTACAGTTTACTGTTGGTGGACTTTTTGGGGTATAAGAATTAATTTTGTTCTCGAAAAACGATATGTATCGTTATGTTCTAAGGCGGCCAACCATTTGACGAATTTTATCAATTTATAGGGCCTTAGCTTTTGGGTTGAAATGGGTTATCTTTCTAGAGTTTCTCTAGTGTGTACATTTGTCAATATTATAATATTAGTTTTTTGCTTCTGAAATTAAGTATGACAGTCGTAGCTTTGAAGCACAGAAATCCACACCATGAAATAAAGCTTGACACAACACACCCCACAAAATGAGACGAACCACTTTCATTCGAACCTCGCATTCGCTGTAAACAAGAACAAGGGTGTATATGTTCAATCCTTAAAACTTCAGATTAATTTTTAATTGATTTTCTACGAAAATGTACACTCCTTCGTTTGACACTATGGTTCCCCAATAAAAAAATTATACACGAGCTTAAAACATATAATGCAACGATTCCACATATTGTTTAAATGACACCCCGAACAAGTCGTTAGGGATCATCCATAAATGACGTAGCATTATATGGGGGAGGGGGGAGTTTTGTATTTTGTGATGTGTGACGACAGGGGGGGGGGGGGGGGGGGTAGGGGGTCATGTCATGCTACGTAGCTTTTTTAAAGGGGAATAGAATAGAATTTTTAAAAAAATTACAGGGAAAAGGGGGGGGGGCAGAGTTACCGTCAAGCTACGTAATTACCAGGGGGGGTATATAGAGGTTTGTGACGAAATACTACGATGGGGGAGGGGGGTGTTAAAAATCACTCAAAAAATGCTACGTCATTTATGGATCATCCCTTAGGCTCTTAAATCATACGATGTGTGTAAGGGCTCCATGACAGTGATTTTTTGTCACAGTGGTTCATCGTCAAAAGGCGGCGCAAACAAATAAACTATTATTTTGAAATTTGAGGGAAATGAGAACATTAGAATTAAAGTTTCGGGTTTGAGCTAACTGGAGGGATTTACAAAAAAAGTATTGTCGTTTTCGTGTACGAGCCTAGAAACGAACCCAGGTTCCTTACTTCAAACTGGGTTGAATTATCGCAAAACAGCAGTGAGCATACCCGAAATATATATCGGGTGGGAACCCCACCTGATTTTCAATCCAATAGCGCATAACCTAGGTTTAAAACTAGCTCCAAATAAACGGTTTGACAGCAGTTAGGTCCAAAACGGAGTCAGTTTAAGCTTTGAGCAAAAATGACATACTTTTTAAAGGTAAATTCACAAAAATAATTAAGGCAGGCGTTCATATTCGGCAGCGTACTGGAGTGGCATCCCGCTTCTCGATTCGATCAAAATTCTATCCTATTTCGCATTTTGGATTTCGATCCGAGCTCGAAAGTTGATTTCCGTTCGAGTTCGCTCGAAAAAGTACTGGATTATCGAGAAGTATTGGCATTATGGAACCAAGGCAATCGAACTCTTGAACGAGTCGGGTCGCGAACGTAATTGCTCGATAATTTTCTGTCGTTCGTGATTTTCGGTGTTTTTATTTCATGGTGCACAAACGCTGAAATTTTTATCAAAATCGGAGAACATACTTCATCGGAACAATTGTAAACAATTCGTATATTTTATGCAAGCTGATTTTTCTATTTGGTTTGGATAAATGAGAAAGGCGCAATTGCACCACTAGGTGGATTAAAACAGGTTTTTGGAGGGTAAACGCTACTGTAGATTTCAATCCGGGTAATAATACGCAGACATTTTATCGAAATGGTTTCAAAAAGTTTCGGAATGCCACCCTGGTTTAACTTGCACAACGAAAATATCGCACAGCCCTACGGTACATGTGCGCCGTCCAAGATGGGAGAAAGGTGGGAACATTTGACACTTTTGAGTGTTTAGTTAAATACTTGCAAAATTAAGCATGGCGGCCGGGGCCCTTGAAGTGAATGAACGAGCATCCTGATTATTTGGCGCACGATGAAAAGTGAGAAAAGGCCGAGCTTCACCTCGCATCTACCTATTAGCACCCTTAGGGACACTTTTTACTTCGAAAAAACCGATTAAATTAACTATGACCGAACCGAAAGAAAACTTATGGCAACAGAAAGGCCCACTACGTCATTTGTTTGTGCTTTTCTTCTTCATCTCTTAGTTCATATCCTCTTGTTTTTTCGGCTTCATCAAAGAAAAATGACAACCGCACTCACACACAAAAAAAAATGTGCACACCTGTATCCGTCTTGTGCGCCGTCATCATCAGGTGTGAATTTAGATGTGAACCAAATCCGCACAGAAAAAGTAAACAGATCCAGCGACGTCTCGTTCTGTCAGTGCGGTTGTGATTGTTTTTCCGCTGCTCCGTCGTTCCACAAACCAGCAGTCATCAGTAGCCATCATCAGAGTATAGAGCATAATATTACTGTGTGAAGCGAGTAGAGAGTCTCTGTGGTTTTTGATAGCAGCAGTCAAGACGAGGATTAGCAGTGATAACGAAAAGCATCATTTTCAGTCAGAAAGTGGAACTTTTTCATTCTAGATTCGGTTCTACCGGTTGAGTTGGAATGTTGCCGCACTATTACCGTACGGATTCTGTCCCGAGCTGGCACTGACGGTGAGTTTTTCCACGGTGTTCCACTTTACTTCGCCAGTCGACAGCTCTGGAAGTGATGATAAATTATTGATTTTTCTTGGGTCTTTTTAAAGATGGTAAAAAGTCTTCCTAAAATAGAAGTAACATTTGCGCTGTTTGCTTATTTCGGTCGAAACGAGCTTCCCATGTTCGGGTTCGGTTTAATTGCGTATCAGTTGACCTCGTTTCCGGGACCGATCGTAAATCAAGGTCCCCCTATTGGAAGTATGGGAAACTGTCTGAATCATCTTTTAGCTGCATCAGACTGCGTCGCATAGGGAGTCGATGTCGGAACCTGCATTGTAATTATTTAAATTAAAATCGTGAGGTTTGCTAGGTGTTAGATCATGCAGCGAGGTGTGTGCGCTTGTTTGTAGCAGGTGATTGGATTTCTTGCAAAGCTTACAACTCTCGACAGCATAAGCTAGAAACACTCCTGGCGTCAACACATTGAAATTGCGGTCACGTTCGTATTTGAATGAATCGCTTTTTGTTTCTTTTTTGTTTTTTGATTCTCAGAACATGATTATCTTGGATGTTTAATTTTGTGTCGTTCTTGTATGTAACCGTTTAATTGAGCATTAATCTACTGTTTCCTGTTAATGAAAATTACGTTCAATAGTGTCAAACCTTTTAAAAAGCTTTTGAGCCCTGGGTTGGGAATTGGGAACTAGACAACGCGGCAGCTTCGTAACTTGGGCTTCTCATAAATTATCATTTAATAATTTTTAGACGTTAATTTTTAATCTATTCTTTTTTTTACAGATTTCCTAACATTTGACCTGCAAGCAATATGAGGCACCGATACCCACGAGGTCACTTCACTAACAGCAAAACCATTTGTTACTCTTCAGCAAATAAGCAAGACTGATTTACGTTAACCAACACACACTAAGCAATTTAGTAAATTCAATCCAGCTATCCCAAGCGCTCCGAGCAAGCAATCTACTTAAACCGGACTTCTAATGTCCTACGCAAACGGTACCCAGCTCAAGTCATCCTCCGCTACCACAGCGGGTAGTGGAGGGACAACCAATGGCACCGGTGGCTCTGGACCACCTCGTCATCCCCCGCCACCAGGACGTCCCCAAAACTACACCATCTACAGTAAAGATTCCGATCGGCTACTCTGGGAAATGCGAGCGATCAATCACCGAACGCCAAACACAACCCCTGCCAGTACCGTGCTCAATTCACCGGATCTTACAGATCTGGACACGAAAATGCGCTACCAGCACAGTACCCTGATGCAGCACCATCAGATTAAGGTCGGTCGCAGCCCGGTTGGTTCCGGTGGAAACAATGACAGCAACAACTCTACCAATCCATCAAGTCCGACACAGATCGGCGGTCCTGGAGGAGCCGTGCTGTTGGGGGGACACCAAAGCGGTCGGCAGCAACAGTTCTCTTCGTTTTCTATGCTGTCCGACGGAGATATTGTTGTGTTCGATGATATCGAATCGGGTGGTGGTTGGAGAATGAGTAGCAGTCGGGATATTCTGGGGAGCTCTCCGGTTCCTTCCGAGAGTGAGGAAGGTTGCGGTGATGGTGGTGGAAGAGAAGACGAAAATGAGAAGAAATACTACGACGTGGATAGTACGAAGGTACAGCGCATTATCGGAGGGCTGACGATTGCAGAGTATGAAGGATCGCCGCGGAGGTTCGGCCCCATAGACCGGAATGATGTGAGTCCGCATGGTGGTGCTGCAACAGGGAGGACATCCGCGATGCCGAAACCTGGATTTCCTAAGGTGAGAGTTTGGGTGTCTGTTATCAAATTATTACAACGGTAATGAAAGTTCGGAATTAACTACTAACGAGTGTGTTTGTAATCTAAACAACCAAATTGTTTACAGTGGTACAGTCTTAAGATAGCATTCAATGTTTCTATGCAAGAGCAGGCAATTGCAAGCAAACCTTTGCTGTAAGAGTGCTCTGATCTGAAGTTTTTGATACAAGATATATAATTGTGCACAAAAGCGTACAGTGTGAATAGTGATTCGGTGAGGCCATCTGTGTGACAAAAAATAAACTAAGCGACAAAGTACTTTCTTCCTGATACGAAGAGTGAAAAAACAATAAATATACCTATCAACAATTTTCTCTTGCTGCTCCTATTCCAGCGTGTCATCTCCCCGTGCCCATCGGAAACGCCCCCGGAACAATCCAGCGAGTCCCACCCGGAATTGATCAATCTCAATGATGACAACGAGTACGGCGGCGAAGACCCCGCCAGCGGCCGGAACACTACCGACAGTAAGTTCAACCTATCCTATGCGGACTATTTCGCCACTAACAATGACCTGGACGAGGGAGACCGAGGTAACCAGACTCCGACCAACCTGCTACTAACCAGTACCGATGCTGCCGATGACAATGATGGTGGTGCGGTCGATGACTACTTCTTCGCTTACGCTACTACAACTACTACTAACCGGAATGCTCAAAGTAACGCCTACGTCGGTCAACGATTGGCTACCAAACAGCGTCGGCGGGAGTGGGAAGCCGATCCATCCTCTCCGAGTCGTGACGACGAGAATCAGGACGATCAAGACCGGAACGCTACCATTGGTGCTCATCTTAGTAACAACTACCCGTACTATCAAAAGTACAGTAACACTCATTATCGTTATGGTGTCGCCAGCGTGCAACAAACCGAACTTCACAATCAACAACGTTACTATCATTCTCATCAAGGTCATTATCAAGGTTACGGGTCAGTCAGTGGTGGTGGTGGTGATGGTAGGGGTGGGGAAGCACAGGACATTGAACTGTACATTGAGCCTGGCAGCGGTGTCGAGTCCGAATTGGACCAACAACATCAGCAGCAACATCAACATCCACTGGACGACAGCAAGTTAAGGAATTTCACTCTTTCGCCGGAAACGACCGACTATGACTCAAACTGTGGTGATCTGGATTCGGAGGTGTCTTTGCGATACATTGGCAATGAATACGGTTGGTAGTATTGGTTCTGGTTTCGCATGACGCTTAGTTTTGTTTAAGTTTGTTGTAATTAGTATCAAGTTGACGATCGTAATCATGAACCACCTTCATTTATCTCCTGCAGGACTTTCGGGCGATTTGAATGGTCTGTCCGGTCACGTGGGAAGCGGAGGTAATGGTGACTCGGGAACCGATTACGGTCGTCTGTACAGCAGTATGCCAATCCTGGAGGATGGACTGTCCAGTGGGCATGCTTCCGATACCGAGAACAATCTACCTCCTCCCGGATCGGGGATATCGATCGTGATGGACCAACAGTCAGTAAACGTTGGAGCCGACAGCGAACAGGATACAGGTAACTTGCGCATATCTTCCAGCCAATTGGTTGCGACGGACGTGGATCAGTGT
Organism: Topomyia yanbarensis; assembly: GCF_030247195.1. NCBI lineage: Eukaryota > Metazoa > Arthropoda > Insecta > Diptera > Culicidae > Topomyia > Topomyia yanbarensis. The sequence goes on along the minus strand of NW_026683692.1, from coordinate 18,453 downwards.
GACCAGGTCCAGGAGCTCGATTCGTGTGACGAAGTGCAGGAAGCAATCAAGGATATCAAAGCGGCACTACAAAAGACCAAAATACTGCCTTCCATCGAGGGAACCTCGGTGCTAGTTCCCGATCAGGAGGGAACGAGTTCGATTTCTCCCGTTTGGGTTCCGAGGTTAGAAAAAAAAAACTGATTCTTAACTAACAAGAAAATGACGATTGATATTTCCAGGTCCTACGATAAATCACGAGAAAGTTTAGACTCCGACCAACCAGCAAAGTTACTTAGTGCCGACGAAGAGGAAGCTGATACCGATCTGGAAACAGATCGTCTACTAGGACAGCAGCGACTCGATGAGCATGGATTCGTAGACGAAAAGGTAGGAAGCAACAGTCACTAACTGACAACTCCATATTGTCTTCGTTCTGTCAATGTTTTCATCTTGTGTTCATGTTTCTTTCATCCATCACATTTTTGGGACACTGCCAGCAGAGTTGGACCGAACGACCAAAGATTCGCTCCGTCCGGTCACCCGCGGTACCACTGATCAGCAAAAATCATACAGCAATCCGAGCTGGTCTTGGGACGCAACTGTCGGCAGAATCACCGGTGAACAACGTAGGCATCACGAACCTGTACGGTAACGGTGGATGTGTGAAACTGTCACCGTCCGACGGTGATGAGCTGAAGCAGCTTGCGACGGTGATCGCCGACAGCAGTCCGGAGCATAAAAGTGTGCGTTTATGTTAGGTTCATTTGTTTGTTTTTGTGTGTTTGGAAGTTTTGTAGTAGATCTCAGCATTATAATCAAGTTTGTATTTTTGGCAAAACTTGGTTATGTTGCGTACTATCTTCATCATTTAAAAATATTAATGTTGACGTTTTCCAATTTTAGGATCCCGATAAAAAGAGCAAATGCAAAACTAAAGAGGGTAAGTGAGTTGTTCTTTATTATTAAAAATGATTGTCTCTAATAGGTCGATACTCAAGAATGATTTTAACCAAAATTATCGTAGTTCAGTCACGGACTGACTTTCATACATTCCTTTAATCAGTTGTGATAGTCTGTTGTCTGTGGCTCAGTGTCTTAGCGTAGCCAACATATCAAGAAGCCAAAACAATGACGGCGATATGGATCTACAAAGGTCTTAGCCGTGTTGAAAACAGCATAAAAAAAACTTTCATTCATTATTGATATACGCAAATATACTTTCACATTGAGCTTTCTATCTCCGGACGATAGAGGTGCTGTAATCTGCCTCTTCCTGATATGTAGTCTTCGCTTTTATCTAATCAAATCCAAATTACTCAGAGCTGTGTGTGTTTCTTTTGCACGCTTAACCCCTTTTTGTGGATTTTAAATTGCCTCCCGATGTTGTAAGTGTTCCCCACAATTTTGGTGTACGATTGTGTTATGCACTTGAATGGTGGATCCAAACGGACATTTCTTGTAAAACCTCCTAACACCTACACCAGTGCATAACCTAGTGACCTGCCCCTATAATCCGAATGTACAATACCTCCCCACCTCGCATCTCCTCAGGTCTACTGGACCCAACAGTTCTGATCGAGGGCGTCCTCTTCCGCGCACGCTACCTCGGTTCCACCCAGCTGGTCTGCGAAGGTCAACCGACGAAGTCGACACGCATGATGCAAGCGGAGGAAGCTGTCTCGAGGATCAAGGTAAGTTAGGCTATTGCTTCAATTCTCCGCCATAGTCGCGCTAACCCAAAACAAAATCCCACTTTTCTTTTGAAATTGCTCGCGCGCTTACGCTAACTGAATCGCTGAAGGCTTTGGTAAGACCGCTAGACTTTAACTGCTACCGTTTGCTCGGTAGCTATCACCATACCTCCAATATCTAACCAATCATGATTTTCCGCAGGCACCCGAGGGTGAAACGCAACCCAGCACGGAAGTGGATCTGTTCATCTCAACCGAAAAGATCATGGTGCTCAACACCGACCTGAAAGAGATCATGATGGATCACGCCCTGCGGACGATCTCCTACATCGCAGACATTGGCGATCTCGTTGTGCTGATGGCTCGAAGACGCTTCGTACCGCAAGACACCGGTGATCCCGGAGGTGATCCGGCTGCTCCACTGACAACTGGCCAGCAGCAGGTCACGATCAATAGTAGTAGTAATAGTAATGCAGACGCAGGTGGTGGTGGTGGTGGTGGTGGTGGTAGTAGTCCACCACCGAAGAAACCTATTTCGCGAGGTAACCGGACGCCGAAGATGATCTGCCACGTGTTCGAAAGTGACGAGGCTCAGTTTATCGCGCAATCCATCGGACAGGCATTCCAGGTGGCCTACATGGAGTTCCTGAAGGCGAATGGAATTGAGGATCACAGTTTCATGAAGGAAATGGACTACCAGGAGGTGCTCAATAGTCAGGAGATTTTTGGAGATGAGCTGGAGATTTTCGCAAAGAAAGAACTCCAGAAAGAGGTTGTAGTGCCGAAGGCGAAGGGTGAGATTCTAGGGGTTGTGATCGTGGAATCCGGTTGGGGATCGATGCTACCGACGGTTGTGATTGCCAATTTGGCTTCGACTGGAGCGGCTGCCCGGTGCGGGCAGCTGAATATCGGCGATCAGATCATAGCGATCAATGGACTGAGCTTGGTGGGGTTACCGCTGTCGACCTGCCAGGGTTACATCAAGAATACCAAAACACAGACGGCGGTTAAGTTCACGGTGGTACCTTGCGCTCCGGTGGTAGAAGTGAGGATCAAGCGACCTAACACGAAGTACCAACTCGGGTTTAGCGTGCAGAATGGAGTGGTGAGTGATTTGCGATTGATGAAATTATCCTGGCAGAGTTAATGAACTTTTCTTCCCTCAGATCTGCAGTTTACTGCGTGGTGGGATCGCAGAACGAGGAGGTGTTCGGGTTGGCCATCGAATAATCGAGATAAACAGTCAGAGTGTGGTGGCGGTACCTCATGAGAAGATCGTCAATCTACTTGCGACTTCGGTAGGCGAGGTGAGTAAATTATTTTATTAGGTTTTGATTCTGGAAATCACAATTTCTGTTTGACAACAATGATGAGTGCAAGTTAAAGGCTGTAGGTACTCAAAAGGACCCTAATAAAACCCATTCCTCCCGTTGCATAGATCCACATGAAAACCATGCCTACTTCGATGTTCCGCCTGCTGACCGGACAGGAGAATCCAATCTACATCTAAGTGGACGAATGTGATACGAAGAAAACGTACGGAATACAAAACGCACGATTCGGGAAGAATTGCAAGCAAAGAGGCAACAAACGCGTAATCATTCTTCGCCGGATAACTTGTAAGGGTAAGCAAAAACGCTTTTATGTTGATACAATAATTTTTTGAGGATTAGCCAAGAGATTCGAGAAGAGGTTAGGATTGTTACGTATCATAGATTAACTATTGTAGAGAAAAGTTACAAAACGTTTCGAGCATTGTACCGAGTGGATTTCAAAAGCTCTCCTTGACGAGAACAGATTTCAGAACGCTCGGTTGATTTAGCTCCTCAGCTTGAACCCATCGCTTTCCGGGGGCCTATAAAAACAGAACAAAAAACACTTTCATAGAAAACCTTTCTTCCAGAACATATACATACATAAACACAGTTCTATACTTTTTCTGTACGCGACCAAACTAAAATACTCTTTAAAAATAAAACTGCCCAAATGTACTAAATAATCTAACAACACATAAAAAATCAGGATCAAATCGAACAAAATCCAGAGCAGCTCAGATTTATCCAACGGAAAACGAAAGAAAGCATAAACTTGAAACTCATGGCATTTTTTTTTACTTTATTTTTATTAACGTGACTTTAAAAGTGTTTTTTTTCATTCGTCACGCTAAACTCATGGCATGAGAGGACAAAAAGTAGAAAACAATCGAGAACAATATGTAAACAAATAAAGTATTTATTCTTAGCAATATATAAAAAATACGTATTCATAGTAACACGTCGAAATGCAAAAAGAGAGTTCAGCTTGCGCTTCACTGCTACAACGCGCTGGTAAGCGTACTTATTTATACGTGAGTGTGTCCAGTTATATAGTCACGAACTGGGGGCAACAACTCACGAATATACACAAACTCACGCACGTTGGTGAGCAGCAGCAGCAGCAGCGCGTAGCGACAGGTCTTTACTTACTACTCAAGCAAATGCGAAACAAAGCGAATAAACAAAAAAAAAACAAACCAAGTCAAGCAAGGCGCAATGCAATTCGTCACGAACAGAATCAGAATACTGTATGTTATACACAAGAAACCCAATGATTGAAAATATTTAATGTGATAATAAGCAAGTAATCATCCCAAAACAATCAGCAGCAAGGAAAAACAAGGTTGTTGAGCATGTTTAGTATTGCTGAGGAGGCGCTAATAAATAGAAAAACGTATGAAATTAATTGTTTGGTTTGATTTTTTGAAAATATAGATACGAAAGAAAGCCAACGATGAATTCTTTAGTGGGTGTTGGCACATGCAATCACTCTGAAAATTGATATCCTAACCCTGCGATTTATTCTGATGGTCCCCAACCCCCCTACTCTGACTGAGAGTTCCCCAGTTGCGGAATTTCTCCGGATACCTAGCCCATATAGCTACCGACCATGTCGCGAACGGATAGTCACAGGTGATGGGCCTAGCCTACTCAACGGAGAAATCCGTAGGTGTGCCGTAGTCGGACCGGTGATTGTGGATGGATGGTGTACGACACACTGACGCCTTGACAACCCGGTACTGGTGCATCGATATGAATCAACCGAACTAGTCCCGGGCAGTGGATCTAAACTGCTCAAATGTGATGTCTGTGGTAAACGTTTCAACAAAAAATACTGGCTTCGACATCCCCTAAACACACACCTTTCCGAACCTACATGTGCATGTGATATTTGCGGGAAACCGTTTGCCATACATAGATGTTTGGTACTGCACAAACGTATGCATTCCAAAAAAATACTTCCCTTACGAAATATGTGGCAAAACATTTGTTAACAACAGAAGCCTGATCATCCATAAATGACCTAGCATTATATGGTGGAGGGGGGAGTTTTGTATTTTGTGATGAAGTGTGATGACAGGGGGTAGGGGGTCATGTGCATGCTACATAGCTTTTTTAAAGGGGAAAAACTAACATCGTTTTTTTTATTTTACGGTGACAAGGGGGGGGGAGAGTTACCGTCAAGCTACGTAATTACCATGGAGTACTTAGAGGTTTGTGACGAAATGCTACGATGGGGGAGGGGGGTGTTAAAAATTGCTCAAAAAATGCTACGTCATTTATGGACGGTCCCAAATTGAGCACATTGCTCGTCACGGTGGGAGAGCGTACAGCCGGGGTGGTGGTCTAAACGAACACAGTGTTCATACCGGTACAACTGCGAAGTTTGTTGTAAAAGGTTCCCTAAAATCAACAATCTAATCAGACACCTTTGCGATAGAGCGTTCAAAACCAAGCGACAGCTGGTGAATCACACAAGTCAGGATTCCACGGTGAAGTAGAAGAGTAAAAGACAATTGAGGAAATATTTTTTGTTCTTTAAATAGCCGAACTTACGTTTTCTACAACACTACTGCTTCCTGCTCGATCTGATACAGTTGTCATCTAAGAATCCATTAAAAAAATTTAAACGGGTCCAAATATGTTGAAGTTGATTCTCAAAACGTTCAAACTATCAGAAATACAAATTACCTTCGGTATAAACACGTCATACCAACAGAAATCTTTATTACTTTCCATTCTAATTAGCAGCTAACTTCTCCACATTCCGAACTACCGTCGACGGCCCAGCATGCAACCGCTTGTGCCAGGTCAGATGGCCAACTTGAACAAATGCCTCGCCGCAAACCTCGCACACGTACGGCCGTTCACCGGTGTGAAGGCGTTGGTGCTGCACCAGCACCGATTTGAGGGCGAACGTTTTCGCGCAAAATTCACACTTATGTAAACCGCGTCCGGTGTGCGCGACCATGTGCGTAACCAGCTCGTCCCGACGGGAGAATTTTTTCCCACAAACCGCACACTCGTGCGGTCTGATATTAAAATGTATCAATTGCTGGTGACGGTTGAGGTTACAGTATTGCGAGAATGTCTTCCCGCAGATTTCGCAGCTGTGCGGCCGTTCTCCGGTGTGCATAAGCCGGTGTTTGTCCAACTCGGCGCGAGTGGCGAATACTTTGGAACACACTTGACAGTAATGAGGCTTCTTGCCGGTATGAACTCGCATGTGACGGTAAAGATGGGCTATCTGAATGAAAGTTTTTCCACAAGCACTGCATTCGTGGGGACGTTCGCCGGTATGAGTGCGTTGGTGATGATCCAAATAAAGCTGTCGGTGAAAGGATTTCCCACATTGCTCGCATTCGTACGGTCGTTTGCGAGTATGTGTGACCATGTGTTGCGAAAGCTGAGCTTTAGTAACGAATGCCTTACCGCAAATTTCGCATTTGAACGGATACTCTCCGGTGTGTGAGGCGGTATGATTGATCAGATGATCTTTTTTGGAGAACTCCAATCCGCAGAAAGAACACTGCAACGGCTGCTTGGTCTCATGCGTACGCATATGTTGTGCCAAATAGGTGTAATGGGAGAACCCTTTGCCACAGATCTCGCACTTGTTCGGTCGTTCACCGGTGTGGTATCGCGCGTGGACGGCGAGTCTATCTCGCCGGACAAACTCTTTACCGCAAATATCACATCTAAAAGGCCTGCTGCTATCGGAGTGCACTTTTTCGTGCCGATTCAGATTATACGATTGACAGAATGTTTTACTGCAGACTCCACACTTATACGGATGGTCTTTATCGTGGGTGGAACTGTGCCTCGTAAGGAGGTATTGACTGCGGAATGATTTACTACAGACAGAACACTTGAAGGGTTTCTTGCTGTCAGGGAGTGATAGTTCATGGCCGTTTGATTTGGAGTCTGTCTGCGGATTAACATCCGACTTATCCCTGCAATAAAAGAGTGTCTATCAGTTTGCATTGTCAGTGAAATAAAAAGGAAATCACGAACCTCTGCTCGTGTTTGATTTCGATGCTATGTTGAACTAGATCTGAATGAGGAACTTTGATATCGTGGTTGATTAGTTTGATCGAATCATTCGGGCAGTCAGAACTTTCGTTGGTTATAGAATTTACTACGAGATTCTCTTCCGGCCAAACTTCCATCTTAACCGTGCTGGTTTTATTTTGTTGATCTAGCATTTCTTCGTCAATCGATTCGTTGACTTCCTGGTTTGCTAGAAACTTGAGTTCTTTATATTCTGTAGGCATGTTTGTTAGATGTTTCTTAGCCAGACAATGGCTGGTGTCTGCATTAGAAATTTATTTTTCGGTTATTTGGAATCCTGACTGTAATTTACCTCAATCGAGCTTTCGCTGTTTTTAGCACTGTTCACGATTTCTCGTCTTTCAACAAAGTTCGGCGCTGTTCACTTGAGCAGACATCACGGAAGTAACTAGGTCTTTATCCTAATGTTTGATTCGAGTTTTGTGAAACTGTAGAATAAAACTCGCAAATCAGTACGTAAACTCGTAAATCTGAACAAACTTTGACAGAACATCGAAAACTTTGTTTATCAGATTGCTTTGATTGTCCACAACACAAACAATATACTCATTCAGGTGGGAGCAGTCGCTTCTGTCGGGTGCAGAGTTGCCATATAAGCAACTTTATTTGTATTATACAGATTTTTAACAGTGCACTGATAAAAATCCGAACGTAAATTCCATTTGCTTCAAATCACTTAAAATCTATGTATACTAAGATGTATTTCCTGCCTTCACGACTAATTAAAAACATTGAAAAAATTTTAGACGTCGTTATTAAATCTAGTAAAGCCAACATTTAGTATTACATTCTGTTGCAAAACATAACCTTCTGTTTCGTAAGACTTAGAAACCGATTCTCAGTCTCAGGCCTTGGAACAGATCATTTGTAAGGCTAGCGTTACGCAAGGGGCAGTTCACATCTCTTGTGAACTAAATTTAAAATACTCCTTCAAAAATACATTATTACTTGTAATACATTCAATACGTCAGAAAAGTGCGCCAATGCTTGGAAAATATTCAATGCACATAAAATATTCTAGTCCGGTCTGTCAAACTCAACATCTACTAAATACACCGTTTTTTTAATAAATAAAATTCGCTGATTAAATCTGCATTCTGTACGCACGTACACCAATCATTCCGTTTGTACACGTATCACCAACGTCAAATTGTCTTGATTGCTGCTTCTCTGATTCCAAAGTGTTTGTTGACGAACTCGATGGTCCCAGTGTTGTTCTCATCTGTCTCCCGAACTGCCTGCTTCGCTGGGTGACTTTTGTCCGATGGTTCCGCATGGTGTTGAACGATACTACTTACTCTTACTTTTATTCCTGCGCACCCCTGTTGGTGCAAAGGGCCGTTGTGAAAGTTCGCCATTCTGGGCGATTGCCCGCCATCACCTTGACCTGCTGCCAGGTCAATCTTTCGTCGGACTTCTTTTATTTCCTTGTTGAGGCTGCGCCGCCATGAGCCTCTGCTGGGTCTGCCTCTGCTGCTCCGTGTCCTGCTGGGTTCCAGTCTAACGCTTGCTTGTAGATTTCGGATCCGCCCCTGTGCAGAGTGATGACATCGACGATGGAGCTCAGCATTAGAGATCCAGTTGTGAGGCCACCATGCACGAATTATCTACAGCAGGCATCTACTGATGAAAACCTGCAGCCGTTGCGTGTTCTCCACTGATACGCACCAGGTTTCACTGGCATATGGTAGTACAGATTTTCATATTCGAGTTGAATATTCGGGTTTTGGTGCGTCGACTAATTTGTTTTTCCAGATATTTCTTAAACTCGCAAAAGCAGGCCTCGCCTTCTTGATCCGTGCTCCTATGTCGATCTTGGTGCCTCCATCAGACGCCATTTGGCTACCAAGGTATTGGAAGCTTTCGACATTCTCCACTGCTTGCCCAGCTACCGTAAAGCTGGAAAGGTTGACCGTGTTCATATCCAACGATTTGATCTTGTTGATGTTGATTTTGAGACCTACCGCTGAGGAGCGATCGGCAAGATCATCAAGCTTACTCTGTAAGTCAATTCGAAGTCATTCAGATGCTCCATTGTAATAGGTTGCCACAGTAACCCACGATTTGGTTCGGCTCGCTCCTACCAGGATCTCGTCGATTACGATGAGGAACAGTAGCGGTGATAGAATACATCCTTGCCTAACTCCAGCCACGACCCGGATGGGGTCAGACAAGACACTATTGTACAATATTCTGTACGAAAATACCTGTGTACTGTGCTCCAATTAGACCGATGATTTTCTCAGGGACTCCATTGCGTCTCAGGGCTCCCTACATATTTTCGTGATTGAGACGGTCGAAAGCTATTTCGTAGTCGATGAACACTAAGTGGAGAGGCTCTTGGAATTCATTGACTTGCTCCAGGATGATACGGAGCGTGACAATATGGTGCTACGCACAGGATCGACCGGCACGGAATCCTGCCTGCTGCCGTCGGAGAGTTGCGTCAATCTTCTCCTGTATCCGGTTCAGGATCACTTTGAGAACGATACACAGTAACATGATGCCGCGCCAATTATCGCATACAGTCAGGTCACCCTTTTTGGGTACCTTCACTAAGACGCCTTGCATCCAGTCGGCCGGAAAAATTGCGGAGTCCCAGATATTGTAGAATAATTGTTGCAACAGTTGTGCAGATACTACGGGGTCAGCTTTGAGCATCTCAAGCATGCTTCTATCTCTTGCAATGATGGAGCTTCGGTGTTGACGCGGGTAATACGTCGAACCCTTGGCAGATCATGCCGAGTTGTTGGTGGCGGCTGGCCGACACTTGAAAAAGGTTTTCAATGTGTTCGAACCAGCGTTTCAGCTGGTCAGCGTGGTCGGTTAACAACTGTCCAGACGTGTCTTTCACGGGCATCGTAGCATTAATCTTTGTCCCACTATGGCGGCGTGAGATACCGTAGAGGAGACGGATGTCGCCACGCTCTTTTGTCCCGTCTACATGAGCGTTTCACTTCCTTCTCTAGAGCCGAATAGCGCTGACGGGCTGCGGGCTTCGGCTCCTCGTGTTTTAGCTCGCTCAATCGCGGCTTTGGCGTCCCTTCGTTCCTCTATCTTCTTCCAGGTGTCATCTATAATCCACTGTTTTCTCTGGGTACGTAGCTCACTCAGATTGGTCTCGCCGGTGGCGATGAAGGCGTTCTTGATGGCGGTCCATTGATCTTCTACAGCATGGTTCTCCAGCTCCTCGACGAAGGACCTTCTTACCGCATCTTGCATCTTCCAGACGACGTGTGTTAAACCGACGCCCGATCTTCTCCTCCTGTCGATGAATCCTTGCAATACGCAGCCGGATCTCGCCGATTAGGAGATGGTGGTCGGACGCTATATCGGCGCTACGCTTGTTACGCACATCAAGGAGGCTCCTTCTCCATTTTCGGCTGATGCAGATGGGGGAAGAGCGATCCCCCGATCACCATGTCATTGTTGCCACAAAACTCTGCAAGCAGCTATCCGTTTTCGCTCATTTCTCCAAGGCCATGACGTCCCTGACGTGCTCATAGTCCGAGTTATCGGAGTCCACCTTCGCGTTGAAGTCGCCCGTGTAGATCTTGATATCATTTATTTATTTATTAATTAACATATTAAGGCCGAAGGTCCCTGTGCCGTATACAAGATTCCTCCATTCCACTCGGTCCATGGCCGCGCGTCGCCAGCCACGCAGTCTGCGAAGGGTCCGCAAATCGTCTTCCACCTGGTCGATCCATCGTGCTAGCTGCGCGCCACGTCTTCTTGTACCGGTCGGATTGCAATTGAGAACCGTTTTCACCGGGCTATTGTCCGACATTCTGGCTACGTGCCCGGCCCACCGTAGTCGTCCGATTTTCGCGGTATGACAGATGGACGGCTCCCCCAACAGCTGATGCAACTCATGGTTCATTCGCCGTCTCCATGTGCCGTCTTCCATCTGCACTCCACCGTAGATGGTACGCAGCACTTTCCGTTCAAAGACACCAAGTGCGCGTTGGTCCTCCACGAGCATGGTCCAGGTCTCGTGCCCGTAGAGAACTACTGGTCTAATCAGTGTCTTGTAGATGGTCAACTTCGTGCGACGGCGAACTCTGTTCAACCGAAGTGTCTTGCGGAGGCCAAAGTAAGCACGATTTCCTGCCACGATGCGTCTACGAATCTCTCTGCTGGTATCATTGTCAGCGGTCACCAGTGAGCCCAAGTACACGAACACTTCAACCACCTCGATTTCGTCGCCACCGATGCAAACTCGAAGCGGGCGGTTCTCATTCTCTTCTCGTGAACCTCTTCCTATCATGTACTTTGTCTTCGACGTGTTGATGGCAAGTCCGACGCGCTTGGCTTCTCTTTTCAGTCTGATGTAGGCTTCCTCCATCTTCTCAAAGTTTCGCGCAATAATATCAACGTCATCGACGAAGCCAAGTAGCTGAACGGACTTTGTGAAAATCGTACCACTCGTGTCGATCCCTGCTCTTCTTGATCTTGATATCACCTTTCGGAATTTTATCCACGACAGCATTCAGTTGAACGAAACGTAGCCAAAAACACGTCTAAAGTTTCCTGGAGGGGTCCTCTTGGTAATCTTTTTCAAAGCACGTTTCATTGAATCAACGAACCGCTCCGCCTGGCCATTAGACCGCGGATGATAGTGCGCGGTTAGCAAATGTACAATGCCATTTACCACCTTGCAGTACGCTTCAAATTCGTTGCAAGTAAACAGGAGCGTTATCGGAAACAATAGTCAATGGTAGCCCCAACCGTGTAAAAGTACTTCTAAGCAATTGTATGGTAGCTTTGGGCGTAGTTGTTCTCATTGGGTATATTTCCGGCCACCGTGAGAATGCATCCACACTGATTAAGAACCAGAAGCCATCGATTGGCCCCGCATAATCTATATACAGAGGCTGCCATGGTCCGGACGGAATTGGACACGTTTCTGGAGTGGCAAGGACGGGAGATTTGGCTACAGATGCACAATCCTTCTGTTCTATCTACCCGTCTATGCCAGGGCAGAAGATAAAACTTCGGGTTAATGACTTCATTCGAACAATGCCGGAATGTCCTTGGTGTAGTCGTTGAAGAATCCGCTTCTGGTAGGGATGAGAAACCAAAAAGAATACATCCTTGAACTATAAACAGGCTTTCTTTCCGGTTGTAGAATACCTTCAGGTCCGAATCATCTATTTCCGATGACTATCAACTATCAATGCTCTGAAGAACCCGTTTGAGTACTTTGTCGTGTTTGCTAGCAGTTGCAATCATAGCGGATGTGATAGGAGTATTTTCGACTGAATCTTCCAGAACAGCTACAAGATCTTGCTCTAGTTTCACCGAAGCATTTATACAGCCTTCCTCCGGTTTCGCCGCCGAGTTAACAAAACACTGCAGTCTGCTTGACGTGTGTGTTGGTTGGTGGTCGGTTTCGAGGATAAAATGTCCCAAGAGCATTCTATGAAGTTTGGTCACGGCATAAACGAGCGCCAAAACTTCTTTGTCTACTTATCCGTAGGCGCGCTCCGTCGGGGTTAATGACCTCGACGCATGCTCAATTACCTTTTCGGTACCATCAGGAACTCGGTGGCGAATGATTGCCCCAGTACTTACTTGATAGGCAACAATTCGCTTCGTTGAATCTACGCCGAGTGAAGAATTCTCCTCCACTGGACCCGGTCCTGGGTCAATCTCTTCCAGTCACCCAGGACATTGAGTGCTTTTAGGTCCTCTTCCACTGCAAACAGCCATCGTGTACGCGACCTGCCACGGAGTCGTCAGCCTCTTCCCGATTCTTTACTGAGTATTATCTTCGCCTGTCGTTCTTCCGGCATTCGTGCCACATGACCAGCCCACAGCAGCCTGCCGTTTTGTATTAGCTTGACACCTTACGTTCGAAGACACCGACCGCTCTACGATCAACTTCCTTTAACGTCCGCGTTTCATGGCCGTACAAGGCAACCGGAACTATCAGTGTCTTGTACAACGCGAATTTTGTCTTCGTCTGCAAACTACGGGACTTCAGCTGGCTACGAAGTCCGTAAAAAGTCCTATTTGCAGCTGCAAGACGCCTTTTCACCTCGTGGGTAACATCATTATCGCACGCCACTAGAGTTCCAAGGTGCACAAATTCTTCAACTACTTCAAATTTATCACCACCTAACACCACTTCACCACCAACTTCACTATTGGACCCATGCATTCTTCCAGCTATCATGTACTTCGTCTTGCTGGTGTTGATTGTGAGACCAATTCTTGCTGTCTCCCTTTTAAATGGCACGAATGCCTCTTCCACGGCTCGGCGGTCGATTCCAATGATATCAATATCGTTCGCAAATCCTACGAGCATATGTGACGGAGTGACGATGGTAGCGTTCCTTTGTACGCCTGCTCTCCTGATGGCACCTTCAAGAGCTTCAATGTTGAACAGCAAGTTTGACAGTGCATCACCCTGCTTCAATACGTCGTCTAAGGTTACGAAGGACGTCGAAATCTCATCGGCAGCGTTGCACGAATCAGCCTAATCAGTTTCGTCGGAAAACCATGTTCTACCATTATCTGCCATAACTCGTTTCTTTTCACTGAATCGTACACCGCTTTGAAATCAATAAACAGATGGTGTGTCTGCATGTTGTATTCCCGGAATTTATCTAGGAGCTGTCGCAGGGTAAACATTTGACCCGTTGTTGATCGGCCTTCACGAAAACCACCTTGGTATTCGCCGACGAACGACTCAATCTTCAACGGCCTCAATCTGTTGAACAGAATACGTGACATAATTTTGTACGCCGACTTGAGGAGCGATCTTCCTCGTTAATTGGCGCACTCCAGTCTGTGTCCCTTTTTAATCGCATCAATACCAGTGCTGTAAGCATCAGATCTGTTTGAAGCAATTCTTTAAATCGCAAAAACGAACGCCAACATTCGTCGGTCCACTCCCAATGCTTGTCTTTTTGGAGCAACTGGTCCAACGGTTTACGAAAGAAGTGCATTTCCCTGATGAACTTTGCATAATAATTTACGACACCTAAGAAAGAACGTAACTCCGTGACATTTTCAGGTGCTAGCATCTGAGCAATCTTTTCTGGATCTGTGAGAAGGCCATTGCGCAGCTTCAATCGAAACCCAAACTCTTGGATTTTTTTGAAGAGTATTGTTTAGATTGCTATCGTGTTCAGCTCGAGATTTTCCGTCGGCGAAAAGGGATTCCGCCCCCGGCAAATCACTTTTTGGAAGGCCCCGGGAGCCGACTTTACTCCTGGAGAAAGCCGCTTGTATTTGAAGAGCCCTCTGTGGGTGTTGATCGTCAAGAGCTTTTGTGACTCCTCTTCGACTTTCAGCTGCAGGTATGCGTCCGATAAATCCAGCACGCTGTAATACTGACTACCGCCCAATTTCGCAAATCTCATCGATCGGGTGCCGGTAGGGGAAATTTATTTGCCACCAACACTGCATTGAGCCCCGTGAAATACTATCCGGACCACAGGATCGTCGTGTGCGTCACGTTATGCCTTCCGAACCGCAACGATGGGTGCAGCCCAGTTCGAGAAATCTATTTGTTCAATAACGTCAAGGTTCTGTAGTCTTTGTAGTTCCTTCTCAACCAGTCATTGTTAGTGAAATGGCACTGGTTTTCTAGGTTTAAATATCGGCTTTACACCCGGTTGAAAAAAAAACAGCTGTACTTTCGGCATCGTGCATCGTCCAAGACCTTCTTGGAAAACGACTGGAAATGTTTGCTTTAGCTCATTTAAGATCGGTTGCTATTAGCTCGCAGAATAAACTGATCGGGATGTCATACAGACCAAAGATATCCATGAGATCACTTCCGAGCACGTTGAATCCTTTCACTGGCGTCACGTAGCACACCAACGGTTTCGTTATTCCTCTCAAGGTGATTTGGTACTCAAATTCTGCAATTAGTGAAAGCGGTTTTCCTGATGCAGTAGACACGTTAAGAGCCGTGGAGCATTTCACTGGATCACCTCGCTGTTGTAACAATTCTTCCGAAATAATCGTATAATCTGACCCGAAATCGATTCGCAACTCAGTCGGAAACCTGTTAATACTAACTTCGACGTATTTGCGTCTTCCGATAACACCGGTTGTGTTGACCGCATAAACACTCTTCGTCTGAACATTTGACTCGAACTTCTTATTTTTGGCCTTCTTCTTTCCGTTGGATTCCTACGTTTGTTGCAGAATTCTTCAGTTTAAAAAAGCATCCACAATAATCCTTGTCCCACTGTTCCACCGCTACGGCAGGTGAGTGGAGTAGGAACAGTCATCAACAAAATGCATTTTTCCGTACTGCCAGCACGGGTCGTCGAGGAGTTTTAGTTGCATTCTGTATTTTCTTCTCCGGTACCTAAATTCGCTGTCCGATTTCATTTAATTTCGTTGTTGCGTACCGCACTACAGAAAACGGTCGAGGCAGCTTTCGGATTCTCAATGACAGCTATATTATATTTCCTGATTATACATCATGATTTAATCTGTTCCACAATATTCCGCCACGTCACTCGGTCAGTTGCTGCTTGTCTCCAACCTCTCAGGTGCCCGATACTCGCCAGGTTCAGCTCCACTTGGTCCAGCCACCGGGAACGCTGCGCTCCTCTCCGTCTTGTACCTGCCGGATTGGAGGTGAAAACCAACTGGGGTGGGGTTGTTGTCCGGCATCCTCACAACATGCCCCGCCCACCGTACCCTTCCAGCTTGAGCTACTTTCCGGATACTTGGCTCACCATAGAGTCGCGCAAGTTCGTGGTTCATCCTTCTCCTTCGAGTGCTTGCAGATCTTCCTCAAGCATTGTCCACGTTTCGTGCCCGTAGAGAACCACCGGTCTAATCAGTGTGTTGTACATAGCGCATTTCTTGCGGTGGTGAAGCTTCCTGGATCTCAAAGTTTTGTGGAGCCCATAGTAAGCACGACTTCCAGAGATAATACGCCTTCCGATCTCCCGGTTGGTGTAATAGTCCGCAGTCACCAATGAGCCTAGATAGATGAACTCGTCAACCACCTCGAACTCGTCGCCGTCGATCGTAATACTACTGTCCAAGCGTTCCCTATCGCGATCGGTTCCGCCAGCCAGCATGTACTTCATCTTAGAC
Source organism: Topomyia yanbarensis (assembly GCF_030247195.1). Classification (NCBI taxonomy): domain Eukaryota; kingdom Metazoa; phylum Arthropoda; class Insecta; order Diptera; family Culicidae; genus Topomyia; species Topomyia yanbarensis. Next base: position 2,318 of record NW_026683692.1, on the reverse strand, counting down.
ACATTTATCTTCAGTCCTACTCGTACTGCTTCGCGCTTCAGTCGGGTATACAGATCTGCTACCGTCTCCTTGTTTCTACCGACTATGTCCACGTCGTCAGTGAAGCACACGAACTTTATGGACCTCGTAAAAATCGTGCCCCGAATGTTCAACCCCGCTCTTCGCATTACATCTTCCAGCGCTATATTGAACAGCCGGCAGGACAACCCACCGCCTTGTCTTAGTCCCCTGCGTGTTTCAAACGGACCCTAGAGGCCGCCCGAAATTTTGACACAACACCTTACACCATCCATCGTCGCCTTAATCAGTCTTGTCAGCTTCCCAGGGAAGCCGTTCCAATAACAGCTGTATCGTATTTTATCCATTTGGTGGCACTCCAATAACAGATTTTTTTATAGTCATTGGATCCCGCTTCAGTTTCGCCTTCCGTTTTGATCAGCAATCTCTCCCGTATGTCTTTATTTTTCTCAAAGTGTAATCCTGCGACAAGTATCAAGCACTTGAATTGGTCTACTGTCAATGTGTTTACGCTAAAATCTTCACATGATTTGTTCACCGCGCTGGCATAGGTGACAAAATCATCGCAGTCCCGTTTGCGTGTTTGTAGACACTGAAATCGGTGAAAAAACACGGGCATCTGGTGTCCAAACATCTCCATTAATGTCTGCAAACGAAACTTCCCGTGGTGTCTTCGGTAAAATAAAGTTTACATAGCGATCGTGATCCATTGTATTTAATTTTTGCGGCAGCAATCTTACACGGTCCACTACTTCCAAGGCAGCGCCGCCCTTAGTGAAGACTTCCCGGTGTCGTGCATACCATTTATCGAAAACAATTCCGTTCGGCGGATCGTATGAAAAGTCCCACAGCAGTGTCTTCATAGGGAACTCAGTGTCTCTCGGCTTGACAAGCTGTTCCAGAAGCGCTTTCTGTGCGTTGCCTTTCGATCAAACGATCTCACTACCGTCCGCCGTTTTCGCACTTTTCAGTCCTTTTCTGAAATGTTGCATCTCTTCCTCCCGGTAATAGCTGCTTTTCCGTGTGAACACACACACACGAACTTCTGCCTTTGATCTTTTAATCGTTATTTATCAATAATTAGAAAATGATTTTTTTTCTTTCGAAAATTCAAATTGCGACTTCAAAATGGTGGATCTCGTTGACCTCTACGCACGAAACATCGTTCTACGTTGTCAAGTGGAGGGCCTCTTGTAGTTAACTAAAATGAGAAATGGACACAATTTAATAACATAGATAAAATTTCCATGACTTATAGCTAATAACATTCAATTTTGATGAAAAAAACCATTGAAAAATGTGTCAAAACATTTATTAACGACAGATGCCCGAGGAAGCACGTTGTTCGTCACGAGGGTAGTAAAGCAAAAACCGAACGGCAGTACAAATGTGAAATATGTCGGCGAGCATTCAGCCGGGTTGGTGATCTAAACGAATACTATTTTTCATTCTAATGTGCAGCTAACTTCTCCACATCCCGTCGCTTCCGTCGACGGCCCGGCGGCATGCAACCGCTTGTGCCGGGTCAGATGGGCAACTTGAACAAATGCCTCGCCGCAAACCTCGCACATGTACGGCCGTTCACCGGTGTGAAGCCGTCGGTGCCGCATCAGCCCCCGTTTGAGGGCGAACGTTTTTGCGCAAAATTCACACTTGTGTAAACCGCGTCCGGTATGAACGACCATGTGCGCAACCAGCTTGCCCCGACGGGAGAAGTTTTTTCCACAAACCGCACACCCGTGCGGTCTGATATTGAAGTGTACCAATTGCTGGTGAGTGTTGAGGTTACTGCGATGCGCGAATGTCTTCCCGCAGATTTCGCAGCTGTGTGGTCGTTCTCCGGTGTGAATACGCCGGTGTAGGTCCAACTCTTCCCGACTGGCGAATGCTTTGGAACACATTTCACAGTTATAAGGCTTCTTGCCGGTATGAACTCGCATGTGACGGTGAAGATGGAACAACTGAGTGAAGGTTTTTCCACAAGCACCACATTCGTGGGGACGTTCGCCGGTATGAGTGCGTTGGTGACGATTCAAAACAACCTGTCCGTGAAACGATTTCCCACATTGCTCACATTCGTACAGTCTTTTCCGGGTATGTATGCGCATGTGTTGCGAAAGCTGAGCTTTAGTAACGAATGCCTTACCGCAAATTTCGCATTTGAACGGATATTCTCCGGTGTGTGAGGCGGTATGATTGATCAGATGATCTTTTTTGGAAAACTCCAATCCGCAGAAAGAACACTGCAACGGCTGCTTGGTCTCATGCGTACGCATATGTTGTGCCAGATAGGTGTAATA
>NW_026683691.1:163135-199000 GCF_030247195.1 Topomyia yanbarensis | reverse complement strand
CTGATCATATTTCTGAATCATTAGTGCGAACATTGTGTAATTTGGTTAAGTACAATGAAAGTTACAAACTTTCCAAACTCGACCTTCTGTTCCTTCAGAAATATTGAAATGGGGTGTCTATATTAAACCGTTAGTCGTGGTCACAATAAAAAAAGATGGGTGGGTAATGTCTGTCACATAACCGGAGCGTCGTGATTTCAATTCGAGACGTTAATTTAAATCTAATAATATTCAACAGAATCACGTTTGAATGGGAAATTTTCAAATAATTCTCTATGGTAATAATGGTGGTTCTGAAAAGAACCTTTGGTATCGGCGTTGGTGTTGATGGTGATGCGCTGGATCGTTGGATATTTTTGGCATGATAGTTACGTGCCTGGCGAACTGTTTTGTAGCCTCGAACAAAACGACAAGACTGGCTTCTTCGGGTACCATTACGGCTGAACTTTATAAGCTTAGCTCGACTTTGAAATCTTGCACAATCTCACGAATCAGACACTAGTAGGGCCATTTTGTTTGCTACTAGCACGGAGCTGCACAAAAAAACCATTTAATGCAGTTAGTTCACGGGGGCTGCCAAAAAGCTTGAATAGAAGCATGCGACTTCAACGTTTCTCTTAAACACATGCAACGACACATTCGTTTTGGTAATACTGATAATAACAGTAGAAAGGAATGGAAAAGCAGTGCACGAAACGAGCGAGAGGATAATTTAAATTTTTGTTCCGTGTGCAAGCTACTTCTTTCCACACAACGTATTATGTTGCTTGTTGGAAATTTGCTACACACCTTAAAATGAAAGTTTCAGTTTAACTCTCACTAGAACACAATTGATTGGTCCTGAAAAGAACCGTAACGGTTGCTTTTATTGTAATTTACGCCCACTCCCACAAACCGACCAAGTAGGCATCACTGGCTTCATTACGGCTGAGTTTTGTAAGCGTAGCTCGACTTTAAAGTAATACACAACCTTACGAACCAGACGCTGGAATGTTAGCCAGCGGATTAGTTGCTCCGTTGCCCTTTAGTTGGGGCGAAATACTAGCACGGCGACAGTTCCTGATCGGTAGTTGATTGCGATGGGCCACCAGTAGCTGGGGCACTTTTGCGGACCGTCATCATCGCCAACTGCTTTCCTCCGGTGGACTGGCTGCTTGCTAGTGCTTGAACGAATACGAATGATGAGAAAAACCGACCGACCAATATTCATATATGAAAACACGAGAAAGCACTACTATCGCTCTCTCGCTCGTTTTCGTGCCATTCCTGTGCCTTTCCTTTCCGTTCGGCTACCAATACTAGCATAACCAAAACGAATATTCTGTCTTTCCATCGCCTTCAATTTAGTGGCCAGTGCTAGCAAACTTGCATGTTCAGTTTTTCAATAACAACATTTTCAATATTTTCAAAGAATGTTGCAGATTTGAAAAGAAGGAAGGAGAAGATTTTCACAAATTTAAATTCTTTTGTCTTATTTGTTAGCGCTGATAAAGGCTATTTAGTTTGCTACTAGCAAGGAGCTGCACAAACAAATCGATTTATGCAGTTAATCAACGGAGGCTGCCAAAAAGTTCGAAAAAAAGCATGCGACTAGTGTACTTTGCATATTCTATATTTTATCAATACTAGAGAGGATCAATAAAATAATTCAAATTGTTATAGCGACATGCAATTGTGGCAACACTGGCCATGAGATGGTGGGAGAACACGCACATTCGTTTTAGTTATGATTGTAGTAGCAGCAGAAAGGAATGGAAAAGCAGTGCACGAAAACGAGCGAGAGAGGATAATTTAAATTCTCTTTCTTTCTTTCCACACATCGTATTTCTTATATAGCTTTCTGAAAATTATTTGTTATACACCATAAAATGTAAATTTCAGTTTAACTCTTATTAGAACACAATTAATTGGTCCTGTAAAGAACCGTTTATTGTTTTATTGCGGGAGCATAATTCAGACGCACTCCCCGCGGACACGGTGAACCACTTTAACTCTTATTAGAACACAGATTAGTTTCTCTGTTGCCCTTTAGTTGGGGCGAAATTCTTGCAGGGCGACAGTTCCTGATCGGGTTGCGATGAGTCACCAGTAGCTGGGGCACTTTTTCCGACCGTCGTCATCGCCAACTTCTTTCCTTCGGTGGACTGGCTGCTTGCTAGTGCTTGAACGAATACGAATGATGAGAAAAACCGACCGACCAATATTCATATATGAACACACGAGAAAGCGCTGCTATCGCACTCGCTCGTTTTCGTGCCATTCCTGTGCCTTTCCTTTCCGTTCGGCTACCAATACTAGCATAACCAAAACGAATATTCTGTCTTTCCATCGCCTTCAATCTAGTGGCCAGTGCTAGCAAACTTGCATGTTCAGTTTTTCAATAACAACATTCAAACAATATTTTCAAAGAATGCTGCAGATTTGAAAAGAAGGAAATGATTTTCACAAATTTAAATTCTTTCGTGTTATTTGTTAGCGCTGATAAAGGCTATTTAGTTTGCTACTAGCAAGGAGCTGCACAAACAAATCGATTTATGCAGTTAATCAACGGAGGCTGCCAAAAAGTTCGAATAAAAGCATGCGACTAGTGTACTTTGCATATTCTATATTTTATCAATACTAGAGAGGATCAATAAAATAATTCAAATTGTTATAGCGACATGCAATTGTGGCAACACTGGCCATGAGATGGTGGGAGAACACGCACATTCGTTTTAGTTATGATTGTAGTAGCAGCAGAAAGGAATGGAAAAGCAGTGCACGAAAACGAGCGAGAGAGGATAATTTAAATTCTCTTTCTTTCTTTCCACACATCGTATTTCTTATATAGCTTTCTGAAAATTATTTGTTATACACCATAAAATGTAAATTTCAGTTTAACTCTTATTACAACACAATTAATTGGTCCTGTAAAGAACCGTTTATTGTTTTATTGCGGGAGCATAATTCAGACGCACTCCCCGCGGACACGGTGAGCCACAAAGCACTATTTTGCATCCTCGAACAAACCGACCAAGTAGGCATCGTTGGCTTCTCGGGGCATCATTACGACTGAGCTTTGTAAGCGTGGCTCGATTTTGCAGTCCTGCACAATCTCACGACCCAGACGCTGGAACGATAGCCTACTCTATTGCCCTTTAGTTGGGGCGAAATTCTTGCAGGTCGACAGTTCCTGATCGGGTTGCGATGAGTCACCAGTAGCTGGGGCACTTTTTCCGCCGTCGTCATTGCCAACTGCTTTCCTTCGGTGGACTGGCTGCTTGCTAGTGCTTGAACGAATACGAATGATGAGAAAAACCGACCGACAGATATTTATATAATCGCGCTAATATGCACTACTATCGCTTTCTCGCTCGTTCTCGTGCCGTGCATGAGCCTTTCCTTTCCGTCCGGCTTCTAATGGCCTAACCAAAGGAATATGCCGTCTTTCCCCCACCAACTGCTCTCGTCAAGCAACCCAATGCGAATAACCATAGGAACAAACATGTAGTGGACCTATATATAAACTTTTCATTATTTTATTGTTCGGTTGGTCCACCATTTTGACGGCTCTGTGCGGGATGGGCTGAAAATTTTCACTTTTCCGAGTCGTTTTCGAAAGATTTTTCAAAACACAATTTTTTGTTATTAGTGCATGTTATACATACTTCAAATTTTAATACAGCATAGAGGAACATATTTGCAACAAATTGGCCTAAAAATCAAATCATTCTGTTAGGTATGATAAAAGTTATTAACGTTCAAAATCTGACGCGGCGCCGCAGCCGATATTTTGAAACGGGACCCCTATATTGAAAGCTTAAATGTATTCTACATTAAAAAATAATAATTCCAAACAAGCGTGTTTTTAAATTGATGTGAAAATGATATAGAATAAATTTAATAGTAGAATGAGCATTGGCAAAATCAAATTCTTACATTGGCGATCCTGCCGGTTATTGTAAGAATCCCCCACGCGGTTAAATCAAGTAAGGAAAGAGTGAAAGCGTGTAAACTGAAAGGCTTCCCAAAACAATATGGCGACTCGAAAGAAAAAAGAATTGTGAAAGCGTGTAAACCACGTGCTTTTTCATACTAGCAAAATTGCTGGTTGGTCGCCTGTCATGAAAAATGCCTGCTTTGTAGCCTGCAAAGAAAAAACTCAGCAGCCGCATGCATTTATTATATTTCGCAAAAATCGCCTTAAGGGCCATCCATATACCACGTGGATAATTTAGGAAAGGGTAGAGGTCACGAGAAAGTCCATGCTTGTCCATTGGGATGGGGGTGGGGGTATGGGTAATGTCCACGTCGTCATATTTTTGTCTTTTATATAAAAATGAAACAAATTTGTATTGTCATTGGTGTGAGCGGTTATATTCAAATTTGTTCAAGATTTTTAAATAGTCTAAGTGCTTATAACAGCATAGTATATGCGTGTGCATCACGTGTATGATAAATAGGGCATTCAAGTTTTCATTGCGCTCAAATACAGTTTTTCACTATTCTCGGGTTATTTTTGCTATTATCAGTTTCTCGGTGATGGTTTGGCCGATTATCACAAATGCCTAAAATTAAAGGTATGTTTTCCTGCTACAAAATTTCGTAAGGATCCGTTGTATGGTTCCGGAAATATAAACTGTTAATCGTCCGGTCACATGAAATTCCCATAGAAGAAGAAACTAAAAAATTCTAAGAAATCGAATTTGAATTTGGGATGATAAATATCTTTAAAATGCATGAAACATCGAGATTTTAACCAAACCATTTTTGGTGTTTAGATCATATGGGCATCCTTCCTATACATTATGCGATCATTATCCTGTTTCTCCTACCAGCTGATCAAGACGACCAAACTCAAACCGCTGATTACTGGTTCAAGTTATCGATTTGATCGGTCTTTTCTTTTACAAAATTTTAGAACTCGAATATTGATTTCTTTTATATAGTTGTCATGTATAATGAAAATGTATTACACTCAGGTTTTTTTACGCGGGAGATACGTACCACGATAATTGGAAAATCCGCGTAAAAAGCCGCGTTAATTCGAAAATCCTCGTAAAAAAATCGCGTTAATTCGAAAGTTCGCCTAAAAAAACTCAACACAAGACTTGGAATATTTTTAAAAGTTTTTTTTGCACGGATTTCGCAATTAATACGGTTTTTGCAAAAATAAGTCCTTTTGAATGCAAAATACTTAGACTTTTTCCTACAAAAATGCTGAGTTCTTTTAAATCCAAAGAACTTAGAAGAATTTTGGCACGTAGTCAGAGGGAAGGGGGGGGGGAGTCTAAAGGGTAACTCCGCTCCCCCACCACATTTTCGGGAATAATGATAAATGATCACAAATAAAAAAGATGGGTGGGTAATGTCTGCGACATAACCGGAGAGATGTAGAATACATAAGGAACACGTTCTTTAAATATTTTGATACTCATTGGAATTTTCGGACAAAAGGTGATTTGGGCGAGGAATATTTCAAATTATTCTTTACAAAAATGATGGTGGTCCTGAAAAGGACCGGTTTTGTTGGCGTTGTTGGCCTTGGTGAGGGAGATGGCTAACGATGAATTAATTGTTAGCATGAGGAAGTCGCGTAGTACTGGCCAATGGAAGAACAGATAATAATTGATTCCTGAAAATCAATTTTTCTTTATTCATGTAAATTATACATACTTACAAATCTAACAGAAGATTCCTGATCATATTTCTGAATCATTAGTGCGAACATTGTGTAATTTGGTTAAGTACAATGAAAGTTACAAACTTTCCAAACTCGACCTTCTGTTCCTTCAGAAATATTGAAATGGGGTGTCTATATTAAACCGTTAGTCGTGGTCACAATAAAAAAGATGGGTGGGTAATGTCTGTCACATAACCGGAGCGTCGTGATTTCAATTCGAGACGTTAATTTAAATCTAATAATATTCAACAGAATCACGTTTGAATGGGAAATTTTCAAATAATTCTCTATGGTAATAATGGTGGTTCTGAAAAGAACCTTTGGTATCGGCGTTGGTGTTGATGGTGATGCGCTGGATCGTTGGATATTTTTGGCATGATAGTTACGTGCCTGGCGAACTGTTTTGTAGCCTCGAACAAAACGACAAGACTGGCTTCTTCGGGTACCATTACGGCTGAACTTTATAAGCTTAGCTCGACTTTGAAATCTTGCACAATCTCACGAATCAGACACTAGTAGGGCCATTTTGTTTGCTACTAGCACGGAGCTGCACAAAAAAACCATTTAATGCAGTTAGTTCACGGGGGCTGCCAAAAAGCTTGAATAGAAGCATGCGACTTCAACGTTTCTCTTAAACACATGCAACGACACATTCGTTTTGGTAATACTGATAATAACAGTAGAAAGGAATGGAAAAGCAGTGCACGAAACGAGCGAGAGGATAATTTAAATTTTTGTTCCGTGTGCAAGCTACTTCTTTCCACACAACGTATTATGTTGCTTGTTGGAAATTTGCTACACACCTTAAAATAAAAGTTTCAGTTTAACTCTCACTAGAACACAATTGATTGGTCCTGAAAAGAACCGTAACGGTTGCTTTTATTGTAATTTACGCCCACTCCCACAAACCGACCAAGTAGGCATCACTGGCTTCATTACGGCTGAGTTTTGTAAGCGTAGCTCGACTTTAAAGTAATACACAACCTTACGAACCAGACGCTGGAATGTTAGCCAGCGGATTAGTTGCTCCGTTGCCCTTTAGTTGGGGCGAAATACTAGCACGGCGACAGTTCCTGATCGGTAGTTGATTGCGATGGGCCACCAGTAGCTGGGGCACTTTTGCGGACCGTCATCATCGCCAACTGCTTTCCTCCGGTGGACTGGCTGCTTGCTAGTGCTTGAACGAATACGAATGATGAGAAAAACCGACCGACCAATATTCATATATGAAAACACGAGAAAGCACTACTATCGCTCTCTCGCTCGTTTTCGTGCCATTCCTGTGCCTTTCCTTTCCGTTCGGCTACCAATACTAGCATAACCAAAACGAATATTCTGTCTTTCCATCGCCTTCAATTTAGTGGCCAGTGCTAGCAAACTTGCATGTTCAGTTTTTCAATAACAACATTTTCAATATTTTCAAAGAATGTTGCAGATTTGAAAAGAAGGAAGGAGAAGATTTTCACAAATTTAAATTCTTTTGTCTTATTTGTTAGCGCTGATAAAGGCTATTTAGTTTGCTACTAGCAAGGAGCTGCACAAACAAATCGATTTATGCAGTTAATCAACGGAGGCTGCCAAAAAGTTCGAAAAAAAGCATGCGACTAGTGTACTTTGCATATTCTATATTTTATCAATACTAGAGAGGATCAATAAAATAATTCAAATTGTTATAGCGACATGCAATTGTGGCAACACTGGCCATGAGATGGTGGGAGAACACGCACATTCGTTTTAGTTATGATTGTAGTAGCAGCAGAAAGGAATGGAAAAGCAGTGCACGAAAACGAGCGAGAGAGGATAATTTAAATTCTCTTTCTTTCTTTCCACACATCGTATTTCTTATATAGCTTTCTGAAAATTATTTGTTATACACCATAAAATGTAAATTTCAGTTTAACTCTTATTAGAACACAATTAATTGGTCCTGTAAAGAACCGTTTATTGTTTTATTGCGGGAGCATAATTCAGACGCACTCCCCGCGGACACGGTGAACCACTTTAACTCTTATTAGAACACAGATTAGTTTCTCTGTTGCCCTTTAGTTGGGGCGAAATTCTTGCAGGGCGACAGTTCCTGATCGGGTTGCGATGAGTCACCAGTAGCTGGGGCACTTTTTCCGACCGTCGTCATCGCCAACTTCTTTCCTTCGGTGGACTGGCTGCTTGCTAGTGCTTGAACGAATACGAATGATGAGAAAAACCGACCGACCAATATTCATATATGAACACACGAGAAAGCGCTGCTATCGCACTCGCTCGTTTTCGTGCCATTCCTGTGCCTTTCCTTTCCGTTCGGCTACCAATACTAGCATAACCAAAACGAATATTCTGTCTTTCCATCGCCTTCAATCTAGTGGCCAGTGCTAGCAAACTTGCATGTTCAGTTTTTCAATAACAACATTCAAACAATATTTTCAAAGAATGCTGCAGATTTGAAAAGAAGGAAATGATTTTCACAAATTTAAATTCTTTCGTGTTATTTGTTAGCGCTGATAAAGGCTATTTAGTTTGCTACTAGCAAGGAGCTGCACAAACAAATCGATTTATGCAGTTAATCAACGGAGGCTGCCAAAAAGTTCGAATAAAAGCATGCGACTAGTGTACTTTGCATATTCTATATTTTATCAATACTAGAGAGGATCAATAAAATAATTCAAATTGTTATAGCGACATGCAATTGTGGCAACACTGGCCATGAGATGGTGGGAGAACACGCACATTCGTTTTAGTTATGATTGTAGTAGCAGCAGAAAGGAATGGAAAAGCAGTGCACGAAAACGAGCGAGAGAGGATAATTTAAATTCTCTTTCTTTCTTTCCACACATCGTATTTCTTATATAGCTTTCTGAAAATTATTTGTTATACACCATAAAATGTAAATTTCAGTTTAACTCTTATTACAACACAATTAATTGGTCCTGTAAAGAACCGTTTATTGTTTTATTGCGGGAGCATAATTCAGACGCACTCCCCGCGGACACGGTGAGCCACAAAGCACTATTTTGCATCCTCGAACAAACCGACCAAGTAGGCATCGTTGGCTTCTCGGGGCATCATTACGACTGAGCTTTGTAAGCGTGGCTCGATTTTGCAGTCCTGCACAATCTCACGACCCAGACGCTGGAACGATAGCCTACTCTATTGCCCTTTAGTTGGGGCGAAATTCTTGCAGGTCGACAGTTCCTGATCGGGTTGCGATGAGTCACCAGTAGCTGGGGCACTTTTTCCGCCGTCGTCATTGCCAACTGCTTTCCTTCGGTGGACTGGCTGCTTGCTAGTGCTTGAACGAATACGAATGATGAGAAAAACCGACCGACAGATATTTATATAATCGCGCTAATATGCACTACTATCGCTTTCTCGCTCGTTCTCGTGCCGTGCATGAGCCTTTCCTTTCCGTCCGGCTTCTAATGGCCTAACCAAAGGAATATGCCGTCTTTCCCCCACCAACTGCTCTCGTCAAGCAACCCAATGCGAATAACCATAGGAACAAACATGTAGTGGACCTATATATAAACTTTTCATTATTTTATTGTTCGGTTGGTCCACCATTTTGACGGCTCTGTGCGGGATGGGCTGAAAATTTTCACTTTTCCGAGTCGTTTTCGAAAGATTTTTCAAAACACAATTTTTTGTTATTAGTGCATGTTATACATACTTCAAATTTTAATACAGCATAGAGGAACATATTTGCAACAAATTGGCCTAAAAATCAAATCATTCTGTTAGGTATGATAAAAGTTATTAACGTTCAAAATCTGACGCGGCGCCGCAGCCGATATTTTGAAACGGGACCCCTATATTGAAAGCTTAAATGTATTCTACATTAAAAAAATAATAATTCCAAACAAGCGTGTTTTTAAATTGATGTGAAAATGATATAGAATAAATTTAATAGTAGAATGAGCATTGGCAAAATCAAATTCTTACATTGGCGATCCTGCCGGTTATTGTAAGAATCCCCCACGCGGTTAAATCAAGTAAGGAAAGAGTGAAAGCGTGTAAACTGAAAGGCTTCCCAAAACAATATGGCGACTCGAAAGAAAAAAGAATTGTGAAAGCGTGTAAACCACGTGCTTTTTCATACTAGCAAAATTGCTGGTTGGTCGCCTGTCATGAAAAATGCCTGCTTTGTAGCCTGCAAAGAAAAAACTCAGCAGCCGCATGCATTTATTATATTTCGCAAAAATCGCCTTAAGGGCCATCCATATACCACGTGGATAATTTAGGAAAGGGTAGAGGTCACGAGAAAGTCCATGCTTGTCCATTGGGATGGGGGTGGGGGTATGGGTAATGTCCACGTCGTCATATTTTTGTCTTTTATATAAAAATGAAACAAATTTGTATTGTCATTGGTGTGAGCGGTTATATTCAAATTTGTTCAAGATTTTTAAATAGTCTAAGTGCTTATAACAGCATAGTATATGCGTGTGCATCACGTGTGAAAATTGAAAACATCTATGAAGAATATCATCGAAAAAATCATAAGAACTCGCACGAAAAAGAATCAGAATTTTTTATCTAGGGTAACTACTCCCTAATTCATCTTAGCACCTCTATTCATCTCACCCATTTGAACACATTAGATAGAGCAGTATCTGCTATCTCTATTCAACGCATTAGCTCAAATGGTAGGATAAATAAGGGTACGTTGTGCTCGACTTTTCGCTTCGCTCAAACGCGAGTATTTTACATTTCCCAGGAAAATTTTTTAAACTGTGTTGCTTCTTAGGAACGAAGCAAAGATGATGATACCTATTTAAGCGCAATCCACTAACTCTAAGTCGAGTTACCAACGAAATAGTGTGATATCCTGACTAATGAGATGAATAAGGGCTCGTCTACCCTAAATCACTTGATGCAATCATCTGTAACATGGTCTAATCACATTAATTTTGGATTTCATAGCTAGAGGTTGAAATTACGAACCAATTCAAGAATTTAAAGGTTATTTGTGATGAATCTTTGAAATGTAAATATAAAATATCATAAGTCGTTGAGATTTGAACGATTTTCATAAGGTTTGCTTCATATTAGTCTTCCACATGGGAAAATTTTCTAAATCCCATTTTTATGAAACTACCCATTTTTTTGAAAGTCCACATGTACACCGTAGGGAGGGGTAGGGGTTTATGAATCGTCCACACTTGTCCACGAGGGGGTCAGAAAAGAGGGGTTTTTTGTCCACGTGGTAAATAAACGGCCCCTTACAGTACGCCACATCGCAATTGAATAAATAAAACTCGCGCATAAATATCAGCAAAAATACCTTGCCGCAATGAAAACTAGGCATAACGGTTCGGGACAACCACATTATATTCAAATCACAAAACAAATAGTTTTCCTTTTGTTCTAACATAATAACATCGCATAATTGCATATAATCAATCATAAGACTAAAACAAAATGGCCGCCAGCATAAAATATTACCGCTACAAAGCTTGGCATGGCAGATCGGGACGATCGCATTGTATTCAGCTAAATACCTTGAGCAACATGATTTTTTTTGAGCCATTAATGCGTTAGCAACGACGAGCCAAAGGGCTCATTGATCGCAGCAACCTCGACCGGCCATCTTTTTGCTTACGATCGCCTCATAGGTAAGACGTGCTTCTGTTGCTCTCATTTAAGTGTAATACCGTGATGGGATATTTTCAAGCGATGCAATCAAATTCTCAAATTTTGGTCTACGTGGTTTATGAATGGTTCCTTGTCTCTCTGGTCGTGACAATTTGGTGTATACCGTGCTACCCAGTGGTTAAAACACGACCCACGGGCTTTTCCCATGTAAATTATCAAAAACGGTTCACCAGAAGTTGCCATCTTGGTTTTCAGAATTGCGTCCAAAATCGATCTCTGGTATCTACTCGTAAAGCCTGTTCCGAAAATACCCATATTGATTAGGTTAGAGAGAATTAAGCATTTGCCACAAAAATGGGGTAAAATAAATAAAATCAATTGTGGCGAACGTTTCAGTGGCATTCAATTTTTGAACCACAATATAAAATTAATTCACTTCGTAAATATTCTATGGGCATACTTTTTCGATCGATCTGCTTCTTTCTATAACACTCAGCAAATGATCAAAAAACTTTTAAGCAGGTTTTCACTTGTTCAACAAATATTTTGGTTGTAGTACAGAACCTACGAATCAATTGTCGACAACCGACCATTGACGGCAACCGACCAGTTTCCCCTACCTACTACGAAACTATATGAAGTGAAACAACGAGAAAAATGTTAGCTATTCGTTAGGTGTAACATTTTTGTAACAAATAATTCAAGCCATATTTAAATGTTTTTATTTAAAGCCATATTTAAATGTTTTTGAAACCAAATTGTTTGTTAGAAATTCAGAGTTTTGTAAATAATGTCTTTTAAGCGGTTGGCCAACACGAATCGGTGCCGAAGTGGATCATGTGTGGCCTCAATAATACTGTACAAAGATAATGTGGTCAATCGATAAAACTGATTCAAAACCTTTGTAATAATTTTTAAAGCATGTAGAAAATCACAACTAAAATAAGATTGAAACTTCATGAATCCAGTACTAAAACTCAGAGTTTTTTTTCGGAAGCATTTTTAGTCGATTTACTGATATTAATATATACTGGTGACTGGATTAAGGTCCATATAAGTTCTAGAATATGAATTGACCAATTTTACACAAACTCGAATTCAAATTCCAATTAGTTCCAATTAAAGTTAAAAAATTCCTTTCGACAAAAACAACACCGCATTTAATGTAAAATTTGTGAATTTTACATTCATCAAGCAGTAACCGCTGGCTTATTCTTTGTTCTGGAACTCTGTGGACTCTTGAAAGTATTTTCAAAATAGCATTGCAACTATTGCGCTTTTTATCTGTTTTGCCTAAACAACTTCAAGGTACCGAAGAGGGGCAGTAAAGCAGTTTTTGCCTGTCGCTAAATATTGTATTTAAACACTAAAGTGTGTTTTTAACTACGCAAGAGACCTCAATATATTTTACATTCTCGTGTTCGATGATTTTTTTTAAGACGGGTCAGAAAACGTAGAAAAACATCTATGGTCCCTTAAGTGATTGGTATACATCAGCAACATTGAACGTATTATTGTTTGAATTATTTTCCAACAGTAAATATGCTGTTTATTTAGGCTTTGGTGCTTTTCTGATCTAGCGTCTGGCTCAAATGGCACGTTCCCATTTTCCAACGTCAAAGAAATAAGCAGATTGAAAGCTACACCATTAATTTTGTTCTACCGATTCTCACTTTTTCCGCAACTTTTTACCAAGTATTATGCAGCCGAGCTAACCAAGATCTCAGTACAAGTGACGTTTGTTTTGCTGAAACTCGGAAAATATATTACTGAAAATCAGTAAATTGAAGCCACGTTGCTGAACTATCAATTGAAAAAATTAACTGACCGTTCAGCTGTGCGGAAAACACCGAACTGAAGATGAGATATTCACATTTTGAATCTTCAAAAGCGCGAACAATTTTGAAGAAACTACTTACCACCGAATCAAACTTAAATTATAAATGCTAATAACAGTTTTGGTTTCATCTCAATTAATGCCTGAAGCATTGAGACGAGTACATATAGACCTTTTTATAGGGTTCGTCGCGGTGCGGATGTGGGCGGTAAATGGATTGTCCGCACCGCAACCGCAAAAAAATAAGAAAACCGCGCCGCTTACCGCAACCGCACTTTATTTACCGCACCGCACCGCGCGGTAATGCGGTAAATGCGGTAAAATTTTTAATGTAGAATACATTTAAGGTTTCAATATAGGGGTCCCGTTTCAAAATATCGGCTGCGGCGCCGCGTCAGATTTTGAACGTTAATAACTTTTATCATACTAAACAGAATGATTTGATTTTTAGGCCAATTTGTTGCAAATATGTTCCTCTATGCTGTATTAAAATTTGAAGTATGTATAACATGCACTAATAACAAAAAAATGTGTTTTGAAAAATCTTTCGAAAACGACTCGGAAAAGTGAAAATTTTCAGCCCATCCCGCACAGAGCCGTCACTTTGGTAGACCAACCGAACAATAAAATAATGAAAAGTTTATATATAGGTCCACTACATGTTTGTTCCTATGGTTATTCGCATTGGGTTGCTTGACGAGAGCAGTTGGTGGGGGAAAGACGGCATATTCCTTTGGTTAGGCCATTAGAAGCCAGACGGAAAGAAAAGGCTCATGCACGGCACGAGAACGAGCGAGAAAGCGATAGTAGTGCATATCAGCGCGATTATATAAATATCTGTCGGTCGGTTTTTCTCATCATTCGTATTCGTTCAAGCACTAGCAAGCAGCCAGTCCACCGAAGGAAAGCAGTTGGCGATGACGACAGCGGAAAAAGTGCCCCAGCTACTGGTGACTCATCGCAACCCGATCAGGAACTGTCGCCCTGCAAGAATTTCGCCCCAACTAAAGGGCAACAGAGTAGGCTATCGTTCCAGCGTCTGGGTCGTGAGATTGTACAGGACTGCAAAATCGAGCTACGCTTACAAAGCTCAGTCGTAATGATGCCCCGAGAAGCCAACGATGCATACTTGGTCGGTTTGTTCGAGGATGCAAAATAATGCTTTCTGGCTCACCGTGTCCGCGGGGAGTGCGTCTGAATTATGCTCCCGCAATAAAACAATAAACGGTTCTTTACAGGACCAATTAATTGTGTTGTAATAAGAGTTAAACTGAAATTTACATTTTATGGTGCATAACAAATAATTTTCAGAAAGGTATATAAGAAATACGATGTGTGGAAAGAAAGAAAGAGAATTTAAATTATCCTCTCTCGCTCGTTTTCGTGCACTGCTTTTCCATTCCTTTCTGCTGCTACTACCATCATAACTAAAACGAATGTGCGTGTTCCCCCACAATCTCTTGGCCAGTGTTGCCACAATTGCATGTCGCTATTACAATTTGAATTATTTTATTGATCCTCTCTAGTATTGATAAAATATAGAACGTGCAAAGTACACTAGTCGCATGCTTTTATTCGAACTTTTTGGCAGCCTCCGTTGATTAACTGCATAAATCGATTTGTTTGTGCAGCTCCTTGCTAGTAGCAAACTAAATAGCCTTTATCAGCGCTAACAAATAAGACAAAAGAATTTAAATTTGTGAAAATCTTCTCCTTCCTTCTTTTCAAATCTGCAACATTCTTTGAAAATATTGTTGGAATGTTGTTATTGAAAAACTGAACATGCAAGTTTGCTAGCACTGGCCACTAGATTGAAGGCGATGGAAAGACAGAATATTCGTTTTGGTTATGCTAGTATTGGTAGCCGAACGGAAAGGAAAGGCACAGGAATGGCACGAAAACGAGCGGGAGAGCGATAGTAGTGCTTTCTCGTGTTTTCATATATGAATATTGGTCGGTTGGTTTTTCTCATCATTCGTATTCGTTCAAGCACTAGCAAGCAGCCAGTCCACCGGAGGAAAGCAGTTGGCGATGATTACGGTCCGCAAAAGTGCCCCAGCTACTGGTGGCCCATCGCAACCAACTACCGATCAGGAACTATCGCCATGCTAGTATTTCGCCCCAACTAAAGGGCAACGGAGCAACTAATCCGCTGGCTAACATTCCAGCGTCTGGTTCGTAAGGTTGTGTATTACTTCAAAGTCGAGCTACGCTTACAAAACTCAGCCGTAATGAAGCCAGTGATGCCTACTTGGTCGGTTTGTGGGAGTGGGCGTAAATTACAATAAAAGCAACGGTTCTTTTCAGGACCAATCAATTGTGTTCTAGCGAGAGTTAAACTGAAACTTTCATTTTAAGGTGTGTAGCAAATTTTCAACAAGCAACATAATACGTTGTGTGGAAAGAAGTAGCTTGCACATGGAACAAAAATTTAAATTATCCTCTCGCTCATTTCGTGCACTGATTTTCCATTCCTTTCTACTGTTATTATCAGTATTACCAAAACGAATGTGTTGTTGCATGTGCTTAAGAGAAACGTTGAAGTCGCATGCTTCTATTCAAGCTTTTTGGCAGCCCCCGTGAACTAACTGCATATGATTTTTAATGTAGAATACATTTAAGGTTTCAATATAGGGGTCCCGTTTCAAAATATCGGCTGCGGCGCCGCGTCAGATTTTGAACGTTAATAACTTTTATCATACTAAACAGAATGATTTGATTTTTAGGCCAATTTGTTGCAAATATGTTCCTCTATGCTGTATTAAAATTTGAAGTATGTATAACATGCACTAATAACAAAAAAAATGTGTTTTGAAAAATCTTTCGAAAACGACTCGGAAAAGTGAAAATTTTCAGCCCATCCCGCACAGAGCCGTCACTTTGGTAGACCAACCGAACAATAAAATAATGAAAAGTTTATATATAGGTCCACTACATGTTTGTTCCTATGGTTATTCGCATTGGGTTGCTTGACGAGAGCAGTTGGTGGGGGAAAGACGGCATATTCCTTTGGTTAGGCCATTAGAAGCCAGACGGAAAGAAAAGGCTCATGCACGGCACGAGAACGAGCGAGAAAGCGATAGTAGTGCATATCAGCGCGATTATATAAATATCTGTCGGTCGGTTTTTCTCATCATTCGTATTCGTTCAAGCACTAGCAAGCAGCCAGTCCACCGAAGGAAAGCAGTTGGCGATGACGACAGCGGAAAAAGTGCCCCAGCTACTGGTGACTCATCGCAACCCGATCAGGAACTGTCGCCCTGCAAGAATTTCGCCCCAACTAAAGGGCAACAGAGTAGGCTATCGTTCCAGCGTCTGGGTCGTGAGATTGTACAGGACTGCAAAATCGAGCTACGCTTACAAAGCTCAGTCGTAATGATGCCCCGAGAAGCCAACGATGCATACTTGGTCGGTTTGTTCGAGGATGCAAAATAGTGCTTTCTGGTTCACCGTGTCCGCGGGGAGTGCGTCTGAATTATGCTCCCGCAATAAAACAATAAACGGTTCTTTACAGGACCAATTAATTGTGTTGTAATAAGAGTTAAACTGAAATTTACATTTTATGGTGTATAACAAATAATTTTCAGAAAGCTATATAAAATATACGATGTGTGGAAAGAAAGAAAGAGAATTTAAATTATCCTCTCTTGCTCGTTTTCGCGCACTGCTTTTCCTTTCCTTTCTGCTGCTACTATCATCATAACTAAAACGAATGTGCGTGTTCCCCCACCATCTCTTCGCCAGTGTTGCCACAATTGCATGTCGCTATTACAATTTGAATTATTTTATTGATCCTCTCTAGTATTGATAAAATATAGAACGTGCAAAGTACACTAGTCGCATCTTTTTATTCGAACTTTTTGGCAGCCTCCGTTGATTAACTGCAGAAATCGATTTGTTTGTGCAGCTCCTTGCTAGTAGCAAACTAAATAGCCTTTATCAGCGCTAACAAATAACACGAAAGAATTTAAATTTGTGAAAATCTTTTCCTTCTTTTCTAATCTGCAGCATTCTTTGAAAATATTGTTTGAATGTTGTTATTGAAAAACTGAACATGCAAGTTTGCTAGCACTGGCCACTAGATTGAAGGCGATGGAAAGACAGAATATTCGTTTTGGTTATGCTAGTATTGGTAGCCGAACGGAAAGGAAAGACACAGGAATGGCACGAAAACGAGCGAGAGAGCGATAGTAGCGCTTCCTCGTGTGTTCATATATGAATATTGGTCGGTCGGTTTTTCTCATCATTCGTATTCGTTCAAGCACTAGCAAGCAGCCAGTCCACCGAAGGAAAGAAGTTGGCGATGACGACGGTCGGAAAAAGTGCCCCAGCTACTGGTGACTCATCGCAACCCGATCAGGAACTGTCGACCTGCAAGAATTTCGCCCCAACTAAAGGGCAACAGAGTAAGCTATCGTTCCAGCGTCTGGGTCGTGAGATTGTGCAGGACTGCAAAATCGAGCCACGCTTACAAAGCTCAGTCGTAATGATGCCCCGAGAAGCCAACGATGCCTACTTGGTCGGTTTGTTCGAGGATGCAAAATAGTGCTTTGTGGCTCACCGTGTCCGCGGGGAGTGCGTCTGAATTATGCTCCCGCAATAAAACAATAAACGGTTCTTTACAGGACCAATTAATTGTGTTGTAATAAGAGTTAAACTGAAATTTACATTTTATGGTGTATAACAAATAATTTTCAGAAAGCTATATAAGAAATACGATGTGTGGAAAGAAAGAAAGTGAATTTAAATTATCCTCTCTTGCTCGTTTTCGTGCACTGCTTTTCCTTTCCTTTCTGCTGCTACTACCATCATAACTAAAACGAATGTGCGTGTTCCCCCACAATCTCTTGGCCAGTGTTGCCACAATTGCATGTCGCTATTACAATTTGAATTATTTTATTGATCCTCTCTAGTATTGATAAAATATAGAATATGCAAAGTACATTAGTCGCATGCTTTTATTCGAACTTTTTGGCAGCCTCCGTTGATTAACTGCATAAATCGATTTGTTTGTGCAGCTCCTTGCTAGTAGCAAACTAAATAGCCTTTATCAGCGCTAACAAATAAGACAAAAGAATTTAAATTAGTGAAAATCTTCTCCTTCCTTCTTTTCAAATCTGCAACATCCTTTGAAAATATTGAAAATGTTGTTATTGAAAAACTGAACATGCAAGTTTGCTAGCACTGGCCACTAGATTGAAGGCGATGGAAAGACAGAATATTCGTTTTGGTTATGCTAGTATTGGTAGCCGAACGGAAAGGAAAGGCACAGGAATGGCACGAAAACGAGCGATAGTAGAGCTTTCTCGTGTTTTCATATATGAATATTGGTCGGTCGGTTTTTCTCATCATTCGTATTCGTTCAAGCACTAGCAAGCAGCCAGTCCACCGGAGGAAAGCAGTTGGCGATGATTACGGTCCGCAAAAGTGCCCCAGCTACTGGTGGCCCATCGCAACCAACTACCGATCAGGAACTATCGCCATGCTAGTATTTCGCCCCAACTAAAGGGCAACGGAGCAACTAATCCGCTGGCTAACATTCCAGCGTCTGGTTCGTAAGGTTGTGTATTACTTCAAAGTCGAGCTACGCTTACAAAACTCAGCCGTAATGAAGCCAGTGATGCCTACTTGGTCGGTTTGTGGGAGTGGGCGTAAATTACAATATAAGCAACGGTTCTTTTCAGGACCAATCAATTGTGCTCTAGCGAGAGTTAAACTGAAACTTTCATTTTAAGGTGTGTAGCAAATTTTCAACAAGCAACATAATACGTTGTGTGGAAAGAAGTAGCTTGCACACGGAACAAAAATTTAAATTATCCTCTCGCTCGTTTCGTGCACTGCTTTTCCATTCCTTTCTACTGTTATTATCAGTATTACCAAAACGAATGTGTTGTTGCATGTGTTTAAGAGAAACGTTGAAGTCGCATGCTTATATTCAAGCTTTTTGGCAGCCCCCGTGAACTAACTGCATTAAATGGTTTTTTTGTGCAGCTCCGTGCTAGTAGCAAACAAAATGGCCCTACTAGTGTCTGATTCGTGAGATTGTGCAAGATTTCAAAGTCGAGCTAAGCTTATAAAGTTCAGCCGTAATGGTACCCGAAGAAGCCAGTCTTGTCGTTTTGTTCGAGGCTACAAAACAGTTCGCCAGGCACGTAACTATCATGCCAAAAATATCCAACGATCCAGCGCATCACCATCAACACCAACGCCGATACCAAAGGTTCTTTTCAGAACCACCATTATTACCATAGAGAATTATTTGAAAATTTCCCATTCAAACGTGATTCTGTTGAATATTATTAGATTTAAATTAACGTCTCGAATTGAAATCACGACGCTCCGGTTATGTGACAGACATTACCCACCCATCTTTTTTATTGTGACCACGACTAACGGTTTAATATAGACACCCCATTTCAATATTTCTGAAGGAACAGAAGGTCGAGTTTGGAAAGTTTGTAACTTTCATTGTACTTAACCAAATTACACAATGTTCGCACTAATGATTCAGAAATATGATCAGGAATCTTCTGTTAGATTTGTAAGTATGTATAATTTACATGAATAAAGAAAAATTGATTTTCAGGAATCAATTATTATCTGTTCTTCCATTGGCCAGTACTACGCGACTTCCTCATGCTAACAATTAATTTCATCGTTAGCCATCTCCCTCACCAAGGCCAACAACGCCATCAAAACCGGTCCTTTTCAGGACCACCATCATTTTTGTAAAGAATAATTTGAAATATTCCTCACTCAAATCACCTTTTGTCCGAAAATTCCAATGAGTATCAAAATATTTAAAGAACGTGTTCCTTATGTATTCTACATCTCTCCGGTTATGTCGCAGACATTACCCACCCATCTTTTTAATGTAGAATACATTTAAGCTTTCAATATAGGGGTCCCGTTTCAAAATATCGGCTGCGGCGCCGCGTCAGATTTTGAACGTTAATAACTTTTATCATACTTAACAGAATGATTTGATTTTTAGGCCAATTTGTTGCAAATATGTTCCTCTATGCTGTATTAAAATTTGAAGTATGTATAACATGCACTAATAACAAAAAATTGTGTTTTGAAAAATCTTTCGAAAACGACTCGGAAAAGTGAAAATTTTCAGCCCATCCCGCACAGAGCCGTCAAAATGGTGGACCAACCGAACAATAAAATAATGAAAAGTTTATATATAGGTCCACTACATGTTTGTTCCTATGGTTATTCGCATTGGGTTGCTTGACTAGAGCAGTTGGTGGGGGAAAGACGGCATATTCCTTTGGTTAGGCCATTAGAAGCCGGACGGAACGGAAAGGCTCATGCACGGCACGAGAACGAGTGAGAAAGCGATAGTAGTGCATATTAGCGCGATTATATAAATATCTGTCGGTCGGTTTTTCTCATCATTCATCAGTGTTCGTTATTTGTTCGCGCGGTATAGACGTGTTTTTACATTCGCTCTTATTTTGTTCGTTCAACCCGTGAGATGAGTAAAGGGAAGGGCCGTAACAGGCCGAAGAGGAAGAAGAAGCCTGGCGCTGGAATCCTATCGTCGGGCAGTGATTCATCGCAGCAGGCTGCCAGCCTAAAGAGGAAACAAAATTCTGTTCGCTCTAGAAGCGAGCGTTCATCGTTCGGTTCGGTTGACGACGTCAGCATTTGCAGTACTACTGCCCCACCGGACCCACTTCCAACCACGCAAAAGCCTTCTCCAAACCATGCTGCTGTACAGGATGCAGTTAAGATAAAACTTCCACCATTGGTGGTTAAAAAAGTGCCGCTTGAGACGCTCGTAAGCAACTTCGCTGCTATGGGTGTAAAAGCAGAATATAAATTAACGCGCATTGGAACCAAGGTGATGCTACAAAAGAAAGACGATTTCGATCTGGTTGTGAAATTTCTGCAGGAATCCAAAGCGGAATATTTCACACATGACATTCCCGGTGATAAGCTCTTCAAGGTTGTCATCAGGGGTCTACCGAACTTTGACGTCAAGACGATTGAAAGGGAAATCGTGGACCGGTACAAACTAGAACCAACTGCTGTTTTCCGGATGACGAGAAAAGACGAAGAGGATAAAAAGTATCCGGACAGCCTTTTCCTAGTTCACTTTCGGAAGGGAACAGTAACGCTCAACGCTCTGAAAGCAATCCGTACCTTATTCTCGATCATCATCCGCTGGGAACCATATCGTGGCGGTCGTCGTGACGTAACACAGTGCCAGCGTTGTCTTAACTTCGGGCACGGTACCCGCAACTGTAACATCAACCCACGCTGCAACAATTGCGCTAAAAATCATGCCACGTCTGACTGTCTTAAGGACAAAACTGCGCCGTTTAAATGCGCCAACTGCAAATGTGCTCATCAAAGTACAGACAAACAGTGTCCGAAACGAGAGGAGTTCAAACGCATTCGAAAGCAGGCTGCAGCCATCAACCAACCGGGTCGCAAGAAGGAAAAAGCTCCAGTCTTCAGTGCAACTGATTTTCCGCCGCTACCTTCGCAGGTGCCATCTGCGTTCCGTCCAGGTACTCCTAGTGCTTCCGCCGAGCAAGGATCTCCACCCCTCCCCCCTGGATTCCGGAGACCAACACCACAAAACAACAACCCCGATCTATTCTCTGCAGATGAACTGATGGAAATATTCGTCAACATGACCGGTGCGCTTCGCAAGTGCCGAAATAAGCCCGAGCAGATTCAAGTGCTAGGAAAATTTATCATCCAGTATGGTGTGTAAACCGCTAACCATCGTCACATGGAATGCTTGCTCTGTACGGGCAAAAAGAATCGAGCTTGCTGACTTCGTCCGCAGGCACAACATCGACGTGGGACTAATCACCGAGACCCACCTAAAATCTGGTGACAGCTTTTGGATGCCAGATTATAACACCGTACGGATTGATCGCACCAACTCCAGGGGGGGTGGTGTTGCGGTCATCATCAAGAAAGGCATTAAGTACCGCACCTTGCCCCACGTCCGCACTTCTGTCATCGAAGCTCTTAGTGTGGAGGTGGAAACATCAACTGGAGACGTTCGGTTCATTGCAGTATACTGCCCTCGACAGTGCAACATAAGCAACGGCTTAGCGGCGAAATTCAAGAACGACCTGACCCTCATCACTCGTACAAACTCTCGTTTCGTCATCGGAGGAGACCTGAACGCTCGACACGAGGATTGGCGGAACTATCAGCGGAACCAAAATGGATGTCTGCTGTTTGATCACGCGCAGCATGGGCTGTATACAGTGCAGTTTCCAGATGAACCAACGTTTATCTCTCCGTCGGGTAATCCCTCAACACTGGATTTCTTCTTATCGAACATCAACATGACAAAGCCAGTGGCTCTCAACGACCTCAGTTCCGACCATCAACCGGTGGTGACGGAGATCGGTGTCAACGTGGTTCCTGCTCCGAGCTGCATGAGGAAGGATTACCACCACGTCAACTGGGTGCAGTTCAGCAACACGGTGGACAGGAACATCGATGAAAACCCGCAGCTAGACACCGTAGAAGACATCGACCGTGCGCTGGAGGCGCTTCAACGAGCCATTTCCGTGGCCGACCAGATGCACGTTCGACAAGTTCCTGTGAGGGGTAAGTTTATTGCCATTGATTCCCACACTAAATTCCTTATTCGATCAAGAAATGTTTGTAGACGCCAGTTTCAGAGGTCTGGTGATCTGAATAAAAAGCGCGAAATGGCCGATCTGAACAGGCAGATTGCTTCCAGAATGGACTCACTCCGAAACGAAAGTTTCGGACGTGTTGTCCAAAATCTGGACGATCGCTCAAGACCATTCTGGAAGGTTGCTAAAGTCCTGAGAACCCACCCCAAGCCCGTTCCTCCTCTTAGGGTTGATCGTTCGCTTCTTATTACCCCACTAGAGAAGTCAAATGCGATTGGTGATCACATTGCCTCATCGCATTTGATTGGCTCGAACATCCCAAGTCCGCTTGAAAATCAGGTTGCGCAATGCGTCCAGAATATCGATGCCTCCCCTTGTGTCGTTCCAGCAGAGGATAGAATAACATCCGAACAAATTGTCTCAGCGCTGAAATATACCAAAAATATGAAGGCCCCCGGGTTTGATGGAATTTTCAACTTGGTACTAAAAAGATTGAACATCAAATTTTACACACTACTAAGTACTATCTTCAACAGATGCCTAGAGCTGCACTACTTTCCAAGCAGCTGGAAGGTAGCAAAAATTATACCAATCCGAAAACCCGGGAAGGATCCAACATCACCTTCCAGCTACAGACCAATTAGCCTACTTTCAGCGCTGAGCAAATTGTTTGAGAAATTGATTCTCAATCGCTTACTCAAGTTTGTCGATGAACAGAACATCCTCCTACCGGAACAGTTTGGGTTTAGGAAGGGACATTCCACCACACATCAACTAGTACGGGTGATAAATAATATCAGGAGGAACAAATCTGTATCCAAGTCTACAGCCATGGCCTTGCTAGACGTCGAAAAAGCGTTTGACAATGTCTGGCACGACGGACTTGTATACAAGCTTTGCAACTTCAACTTTCCCTCACATCTAGTCAAAATCACCCGTAACTATCTCCAGCAAAGGTCGTTTAGGGTATCACTAAATGGTTGCCTCTCAGACACGTTCTCCATCCCAGCGGGGGTGCCGCAAGGCAGCTTGCTAGGTCCCCTGCTGTATAGCATCTACACCTCCGACGTTCCTCCTCTCGGGGACGGTTGTGTGTTCTTCCAGTTCGCAGATGATACTGCAATAGCAGTCAAAGGAAGAATGCCTCGCGAAATTACTAACAAACTCCAACGATGCCTTAACGCCTTTGCTGAGTATTGTAATATATGGAAAATTAAAATCAATGCCTCTAAAACCCAAACAATTATGTTCTTACATCGACAGTCCCCAAAACTAAAACCACCCGAGTCTTGCACAATAACCATGGACGGCATAAGGGTTGAGTGGTCCACCGAAGTAGTTTACTTAGGGCTGCTGTTTGACGAGAAACTTCTCTTTCGATCGCATGTTCAGAGAACCCTAGTTAAGGTCTCCACTTTGGTTAGGTGTTTGTATCCGCTGATTTGCCGCCGATCCCGCCTCTCAGGGGTGAACAAACTGGCTGTCTACAAACAAATAATAGCACCCGCGATCTTCTACGCAACACCAGTGTGGGAATCATGTGCTCAAACTCACAGGAACAAGATCCAGGTAGCACAAAATCGAGTGTTGAGGATGATCCTAAATCGTCCATTTGACACCAGAATATCAGACCTACATGAGGAGGCAAATGTTCCAAAAATCGACTCAAGCATCGAGGATATCAGAACAAAATTCGTGGAAAAATGCCGCACATCAGAATATGCTTTAATAAGCAATTTGTACATAGTAGGTTAAGTGTAAATAGTAGGTTAAGTTGTATATAGTAGATTTAAGGTGTATATAGTAGTTTTAAGTAGTTTATTTTCCAACTTTGCTTCTAAACAAAACTATCCACCAAGGTGGTCCATCATTTCAAGACAAATTAGTCTAAAAAATTTCAATATAAATTACAAATAGCTTAGTACTAAAGATGTAAAGAAATATTCTGTGTCACTTAAAAATTTAATATGTTAGCCATCGACAAAAACTAAAAATAAATATCATTTATTAATCAATTTTCTCATCATTCGTATTCGTTCAAGCACTAGCAAGCAGCCAGTCCACCGAAGGAAAGCAGTTGGCAATGACGACGGCGGAAAAAGTGCCCCAGCTACTGGTGACTCATCGCAACCCGATCAGGAACTGTCGACCTGCTAGAATTTCGCCCCAACTAAAGGGCAACAGAGTAGGCTATCGTTCCAGCGTCTGGGTCGTGAGATTGTGCAGGACTGCAAAATCGAGCCACGCTTACAAAGCTCAGTCGTAATGATGCCCCGAGAAGCCAACGATGCCTACTTGGTCGGTTTGTTCGAGGATGCAAAATAGTGCTTTGTGGCTCACCGTGTCCGCGGGGAGTGCGTCTGAATTATGCTCCCGCAATAAAACAATAAACGGTTCTTTACAGGACCAATTAATTGTGTTGTAATAAGAGTTAAACTGAAATTTACATTTTATGGTGTATAACAAATAATTTTCAGAAAGCTATATAAAAAATACGATGTGTGGAAAGAAAGAAAGAGAATTTAAATTATCCTCTCTTGCTCGTTTTCGTGCACTGCTTTTCCTTTCCTTTCTGCTGCTACTACCATCATAACTAAAACGAATGTGCGTGTTCCCCCAGCCAGCAATTGGCCAGTGTTGCCACAATTGCATGTCGCTATTACAATTTGAATTATTTTATTGATCCTCTCTAGTATTGATAAAATATAGAACGTGCAAAGTACACTAGTCGCATGCTTTTATTCGAACTTTTTGGCAGCCTCCGTTGATTAACTGCATAAATCGATTTGTTTGTGCAGCTCCTTGCTAGTAGCAAACTAAATAGCCTTTATCAGCGCTAACAAATAACACGAAAGAATTTAAATTTGTGAAAATCTTTTCCTTCTTTTCAAATCTGCAGCATTCTTTGAAAATATTGTTTGAATGTTGTTATTGAAAAACTGAACATGCAAGTTTGCTAGCACTGGCCACTAGATTGAAGGCGATGGAAAGACAGAATATTCGTTTTGGTTATGCTAGTATTGGTAGCCGAACGGAAAGGAAAGGCACAGGAATGGCACGAAAACGAGCGAGAGCGATAGTAGCGCTTTCTCGTGTGTTCATATATGAATATTGGTCGGTCGGTTTTTCTCATCATTCGTATTCGTTCAAGCACTAGCAAGCAGCCAGTCCACCGAAGGAAAGAAGTTGGCGATGACGACGGTCGGAAAAAGTGCCCCAGCTACTGGTGACTCATCGCAACCCGATCAGGAACTGTCGCCCTGCAAGAATTTCGCCCCAACTAAAGGGCAACAGAGAAACTAATCTGTGTTCTAATAAGAGTTAAAGTGGTTCACCGTGTCCGCGGGGAGTGCGTCTGAATTATGCTCCCGCAATAAAACAATAAACGGTTCTTTACAGGATCAATTAATTGTGTTCTAATAAGAGTTAAACTGAAATTTACATTTTATGGTGTATAACAAATAATTTTCAGAAAGCTATATAAGAAATACGATGTGTGGAAAGAAAGAAAGAGAATTTAAATTATCCTCTCTCGCTCGTTTTCGTGCACTGCTTTTCCATTCCTTTCTGCTGCTACTACAATCATAACTAAAACGAATGTGCGTGTTCTCCCAGCCAGCAATTGGCCAGTGTTGCCACAATTGCATGTCGCTATAACAATTTGAATTATTTTATTGATCCTCTCTAGTATTGATAAAATATAGAATATGCAAAGCACACTAGTCGCATGCTTTTTTTCGAACTTTTTGGCAGCCTCCGTTGATTAACTGCATAAATCGATTTGTTTGTGCAGCTCCTTGCTAGTAGCAAACTAAATAGCCTTTATCAGCGCTAACAAATAAGACAAAAGAATTTAAATTTGTGAAAATCTTCTCCTTCCTTCTTTTCAAATCTGCAACATTCTTTGAAAATATTGAAAATGTTGTTATTGAAAAACTGAACATGCAAGTTTGCTAGCACTGGCCACTAAATTGAAGGCGATGGAAGGACAGAATATTCGTTTTGGTTATGCTAGTATTGGTAGCCGAACGGAAAGGAATGGCACGAAAATGAGCGAGACAGCGATAGTAGTGCTTTCTCGTGTTTTCATATATGAATATTGGTCGGTCGGTTTTTCTCATCATTCGTATTCGTTCAAGCACTAGCAAGCAGCCAGTCCACCGGAGGAAAGCAGTTGGCGATGATGACGGTCCGCAAAAGTGCCCCAGCTACTGGTGGCCCATCGCAATCAACTACCGATCAGGAACTGTCGCCGTGCTAGTATTTCGCCTTAACTAAAGGGCAACGGAGCAACTAATCCGCTGGCTAACATTCCAGCGTCTGGTTCGTAAGGTTGTGTATTACTTCAAAGTCGAGCTACGCTTACAAAACTCAGCCGTAATGAAGCCAGTGATGCCTACTTGGTCGGTTTGTGGGAGTGGGCGTAAATTACAATAAAAGCAACGGTTCTTTTCAGGACCAATCAATTGTGTTCTAGTGAGAGTTAAACTGAAACTTTCATTTTAAGGTGTGTAGCAAATTTTCAACAAGCAACATAATACGTTGTGTGGAAAGAAGTAGCTTGCACACGGAACAAAAATTTAAATTATCCTCTCGCTCGTTTCGTGCACTGCTTTTCCATTCCTTTCTACTGTTATTATCAGTATTACCAAAACGAATGTGTCGTTGCATGTGTTTAAGAGAAACGTTGAAGTCGCATGCTTCTATTCAAGCTTTTTGGCAGCCCCCGTGAACTAACTGCATTAAATGGTTTTTTTGTGCAGCTCCGTGCTAGTAGCAAACAAAATGGCCCTACTAGTGTCTGATTCGTGAGATTGTGCAAGATTTCAAAGTCGAGCTAAGCTTATAAAGTTCAGCCGTAATGGTACCCGAAGAAGCCAGTCTTGTCGTTTTGTTCGAGGCTACAAAACAGTTCGCCAGGCACGTAACTATCATGCCAAAAATATCCAACGATCCAGCGCATCACCATCAACACCAACGCCGATACCAAAGGTTCTTTTCAGAACCACCATTATTACCATAGAGAATTATTTGAAAATTTCCCATTCAAACGTGATTCTGTTGAATATTATTAGATTTAAATTAACGTCTCGAATTGAAATCACGACGCTCCGGTTATGTGACAGACATTACCCACCCATCTTTTTTTATTGTGACCACGACTAACGGTTTAATATAGACACCCCATTTCAATATTTCTGAAGGAACAGAAGGTCGAGTTTGAAAAGTTTGTAACTTTCATTGTACTTAACCAAATTACACAATGTTCGCACTAATGATTCAGAAATATGATCAGGAATCTTCTGTTAGATTTGTAAGTATGTATAATTTACATGAATAAAGAAAAATTGATTTTCAGGAATCAATTATTATCTGTTCTTCCATTGGCCAGTACTACGCGACTTCCTCATGCTAACAATTAATTTCATCGTTAGCCATCTCCCTCACCAAGGCCAACAACGCCAACAAAACCGGTCCTTTTCAGGACCACCATCATTTTTGTAAAGAATAATTTGAAATATTCCTCGCCCAAATCACCTTTTGTCCGAAAATTCCAATGAGTATCAAAATATTTAAAGAACGTGTTCCTTATGTATTCTTCATCTCTCCGGTTATGTCGCAGACATTACCCACCCATCTTTTTTTATTGTGACCACGACTAACGGTTTAATATAGACACCCCATTTCAATATTTCTGAAGGAACAGAAGGTCGAGTTTGGAAAGTTTGTAACTTTCATTGTACTTAACCAAATTACACAATGTTCGCACTAATGATTCAGAAATATGATCAGGAATCTTCTGTTAGATTTGTAAGTATGTATAATTTACATGAATAAAGAAAAATTGATTTTCAGGAATCAATTATTATCTGTTCTTCCATTGGCCAGTACTACGCGACTTCCTCATGCTAACAATTAATTTCATCGTTAGCCATCTCCCTCACCAAGGCCAACAACGCCAACAAAACCGGTCCTTTTCAGGACCACCATCATTTTTGTAAAGAATAATTTGAAATATTCCTCACTCAAATCACCTTTTGTCCGAAAATTCCAATGAGTATCAAAATATTTAAAGAACGTGTTCCTTATGTATTCTACATCTCTCCGGTTATGTCGCAGACATTACCCACCCATCTTTTTTTATTGTGACCACGACTAACGGTTTAATATAGACACCCCATTTCAATATTTCTGAAGGAACAGAAGGTCGAGTTTGAAAAGTTTGTAACTTTCATTGTACTTAACCAAATTACACAATGTTCGCACTAATGATTCAGAAATATGATCAGGAATCTTCTGTTAGATTTGTAAGTATGTATAATTTACATGAATAAAGAAAAATTGATTTTCAGGAATCAATTATTATCTGTTCTTCCATTGGCCAGTACTACGCGACTTCCTCATGCTAACAATTAATTTCATCGTTAGCCATCTCCCTCACCAAGGCCAACAACGCCAACAAAACCGGTCCTTTTCAGGACCACCATCATTTTTGTAAAGAATAATTTGAAATATTCCTCGCCCAAATCACCTTTTGTCCGAAAATTCCAATGAGTATCAAAATATTTAAAGAACGTGTTCCTTATGTATTCTTCATCTCTCCGGTTATGTCGCAGACATTACCCACCCATCTTTTTTTATTGTGACCACGACTAACGGTTTAATATAGACACCCCATTTCAATATTTCTGAAGGAACAGAAGGTCGAGTTTGGAAAGTTTGTAACTTTCATTGTACTTAACCAAATTACACAAT
Organism: Topomyia yanbarensis; assembly: GCF_030247195.1. Lineage (NCBI taxonomy): Eukaryota > Metazoa > Arthropoda > Insecta > Diptera > Culicidae > Topomyia > Topomyia yanbarensis. The sequence goes on along the minus strand of NW_026683691.1, from coordinate 169,539 downwards.
GTTCGCACTAATGATTCAGAAATATGATCAGGAATCTTCTGTTAGATTTGTAAGTATGTATAATTTACATGAATAAAGAAAAATTGATTTTCAGGAATCAATTATTATCTGTTCTTCCATTGGCCAGTACTACGCGACTTCCTCATGCTAACAATTAATTTCATCGTTAGCCATCTCCCTCACCAAGGCCAACAACGCCAACAAAACCGGTCCTTTTCAGGACCACCATCATTTTTGTAAAGAATAATTTGAAATATTCCTCACTCAAATCACCTTTTGTCCGAAAATTCCAATGAGTATCAAAATATTTAAAGAACGTGTTCCTTATGTATTCTACATCTCTCCGGTTATGTCGCAGACATTACCCACCCATCTTTTTTAATGTAGAATACATTTAAGCTTTCAATATAGGGGTCCCGTTTCAAAATATCGGCTGCGGTGCCGCGTCAGATTTTGAACGTTAATAACTTTTATCATACTTAACAGAATGATTTGATTTTTAGGCCAATTTGTTGAAAATATGTTCCTCTATGCTGTATTAAAATTTGAAGTATGTATAACATGCACTAATAACAAAAAATTGTGTTTTTGAAAAATCTTTCGAAAACGACTCGGAAAAGTGAAAATTTTCAGCCCATCCCGCACAGAGCCGTCAAAATGGTGGACCAACCGAACAATAAAATAATGAAAAGTTTATATATAGGTCCACTACATGTTTGTTTTATGATTATTCGCATTGGGTTGCATGACGAAAGCAGTTGGTGGGGGAAAGACGGCATATTCCTTTGGTTAGGCCATTAGAAGCCGGACGGAAACGAAAGGCTCATGCACGGCACGAGAACGAGCGAGAAAGCGATAGTAGTGCATATTAGCGCGATTATATAAATATCTGTCGGTCGGTTTTTCTCATCATTCGTATTCGTTCAAGCACTAGCAAGCAGCCAGTCCACCGAAGGAAAGCAGTTGGCGATGACGACGGCGGAAAAAGTGCCCCAGCTACTGGTGACTCATCGCAACCCGATCAGGAACTGTCGCCCTGCAAGAATTTCCCCCCTACTAAAGGGCAACAGAGTAGGCTATCGTTCCAGCGTCTGGGTCGTGAGATTGTGCAGGACTGCAAAATCGAGCCACGCTTACAAAGCTCAGTCGTAATGATGCCCCGAGAAGCCAACGATGCCTACTTGGTCGGTTTGTTCGAGGATGCAAAATAGTGCTTTGTGGCTCACCGTGTCCGCGGGGAGTGCGTCTGAATTATGCTCCCGCAATAAAACAATAAACGGTTCTTTACAGGACCAATTAATTGTGTTGTAATAAGAGTTAAACTGAAATTTACATTTTGTGGTGTATAACAAATAATTTTCAGAAAGCTATATAAAATATACGATGTGTGGAAAGAAAGAAAGAGAATTTAAATTATCCTCTCTTGCTCGTTTTCGCGCACTGCTTTTCCTTTCCTTTCTGCTGCTACTATCATCAAAACTAAAACGAATGTGCGTGTTCCCCCACCATCTCTTCGCCAGTGTTGCCACAATTGCATGTCGCTATTACAATTTGAATTATTTTATTGATCCTCTCTAGTATTGATAAAATATAGAACGTGCAAAGTACACTAGTCGCATCTTTTTATTCGAACTTTTTGGCAGCCTCCGTTGATTAACTGCAGAAATCGATTTGTTTGTGCAGCTCCTTGCTAGTAGCAAACTAAATAGCCTTTATCAGCGCTAACAAATAACACGAAAGAATTTAAATTTGTGAAAATCTTTTCCTTCTTTTCAAATCTGCAGCATTCTTTGAAAATATTGTTTGAATGTTGTTATTGAAAAACTGAACATGCAAGTTTGCTAGCACTGGCCACTAGATTGAAGGCGATGGAAAGACAGAATATTCGTTTTGGTTATGCTAGTATTGGTAGCCGAACGGAAAGGAAAGGCACAGGAATGGCACGAAAACGAGCGAGAGAGCGATAGTAGCGCTTCCTCGTGTGTTCATATATGAATATTGGTCGGTCGGTTTTTCTCATCATTCGTATTCGTTCAAGCACTAGCAAGCAGCCAGTCCACCGAAGGAAAGAAGTTGGCGATGACGACGGTCGGAAAAAGTGCCCCAGCTACTGGTAACTCATCGCAACCCGATCAGGAACTGTCGCCCTGCAAGAATTTCACCCCAAATAAAGGGCAACAGAGAAACTAATCTGTGTTCTAACAAGAGTTAAACGGGCTCACCGTGTCCGCGGGGAGTGCGTCTGAATTATGCTCCCGCAATAAAACAATAAACGGTTCTTTACAGGACCAATTAATTGTGTTCTAATAAGAGTTAAACTGAAATTTACATTTTATGGTGTATAACAAATAATTTTCAGAAAGCTATATAAGAAATACGATGTGTGGAAAGAAAGAAAGAGAATTTAAATTATCCTCTCTCGCTCGTTTTCGTGCACTGCTTTTCCTTTCCTTTCTGCTGCTACTACCATCATAACTAAAACGAATGTGCGTTTTCTCCCACCATCTCATGGCCAGTGTTGCCACAATTGCATGTCGCTATAACAATTTGAATTATTTTATTGATCCTCTCTAGTATTGATAAAATATAGAATATGCAAAGTACATTAGTCGCATGCTTTTATTCGAACTTTTTGGCAGCCTCCGTTGATTAACTGCATAAATCGATTTGTTTGTGCAGCTCCTTGCTAGTAGCAAACTAAATAGCCTTTATCAGCGCTAACAAATAAGACAAAAGAATTTAAATTAGTGAAAATCTTCTCCTTCCTTCTTTTCAAATCTGCAACATCCTTTGAAAATATTGAAAATGTTGTTATTGAAAAACTGAACATGCAAGTTTGCTAGCACTGGCCACTAAATTGAAGGCGATGGAAAGACAGAATATTCGTTTTGATTATGCTAGTATTGGTAGCCGAACGGAAAGGAAAGGCACAGGAATGGCACGAAAACGAGCGAGAGAGCGATAGTAGTGCTTTCTCGTGTTTTCATATATGAATATTGGTCGGTCGGTTTTTCTCATCATTCGTATTCGTTCAAGCACTAGCAAGCAGCCAGTCCACCGGAGGAAAGCAGTTGGCGATGATTACGGTCCGCAAAAGTGCCCCAGCTACTGGTGGCCCATCGCAACCAACTACCGATCAGGAACTATCGCCATGCTAGTATTTCGCCCCAACTAAAGGGCAACGGAGCAACTAATCCGCTGGCTAACATTCCAGCGTCTGGTTCGTAAGGTTGTGTATTACTTCAAAGTCGAGCTACGCTTACAAAACTCAGCCGTAATGAAGCCAGTGATGCCTACTTGGTCGGTTTGTGGGAGTGGGCGTAAATTACAATAAAAGCAACGGTTCTTTTCAGGACCAATCAATTGTGCTCTAGCGAGAGTTAAACTGAAACTTTCATTTTAAGGTGTGTAGCAAATTTTCAACAAGCAACATAATACGTTGTGTGGAAAGAAGTAGCTTGCACACGGAACAAAAATTTAAATTATCCTCTCGCTCGTTTCGTGCACTGCTTTTCCATTCCTTTCTACTGTTATTATCAGTATTACCAAAACGAATGTGTTGTTGCATGTGTTTAAGAGAAACGTTGAAGTCGCATGCTTATATTCAAGCTTTTTGGCAGCCCCCGTGAACTAACTGCATTAAATGGTTTTTTTGTGCAGCTCCGTGCTAGTAGCAAACAAAATGGCCCTACTAGTGTCTGATTCGTGAGATTGTGCAAGATTTCAAAGTCGAGCTAAGCTTATAAAGTTCAGCCGTAATGGTACCCGAAGAAGCCAGTCTTGTCGTTTTGTTCGAGGCTACAAAACAGTTCGCCAGGCACGTAACTATCATGCCAAAAATATCCAACGATCCAGCGCATCACCATCAACACCAACGCCGATACCAAAGGTTCTTTTCAGAACCACCATTATTACTATAGAGAATTATTTGAAAATTTCCCATTCAAACGTGATTCTGTTGAATATTATTAGATTTAAATTAACGTCTCGAATTGAAATCACGACGCTCCGGTTATGTGACAGACATTACCCATCCATCTTTTTTATTGTGACCACGACTAACGGTTTAATATAGACACCCCATTTCAATATTTCTGAAGGAACAGAAGGTCGAGTTTGGAAAGTTTGTAACTTTCATTGTACTTAACCAAATTACACAATGTTCGCACTAATGATTCAGAAATATGATCAGGAATCTTCTGTTAGATTTGTAAGTATGTATAATTTACATGAATAAAGAAAAATTGATTTTCAGGAATCAATTATTATCTGTTCTTCCATTGGCCAGTACTACGCGACTTCCTCATGCTAACAATTAATTTCATCGTTAGCCATCTCCCTCACCAAGGCCAACAACGCCATCAAAACCGGTCCTTTTCAGGACCACCATCATTTTTGTAAAGAATAATTTGAAATATTCCTCACTCAAATCACCTTTTGTCCGAAAATTCCAATGAGTATCAAAATATTTAAAGAACGTGTTCCTTATGTATTCTACATCTCTCCGGTTATGTCGCAGACATTACCCACCCATCTTTTTTTAATGTAGAATACATTTAAGCTTTCAATATAGGGGTCCCGTTTCAAAATATCGGCTGCGGCGCCGCGTCAGATTTTGAACGTTAATAACTTTTATCATACCTAACAGAATGATTTGATTTTTAGGCCAATTTGTTGCAAATATGTTCCTCTATGCTGTATTAAAATTATGTATAACATGCACTAATAACAAAAAATTGTGTTTTGAAAAATCTTTCGAAAACGACTCGGAAAAGTGAAAATTTTCAGCCCATCCCGCACAGAGCCGTCAAAATGGTGGACCAACCGAACAATAAAATAATGAAAAGTTTATGTAGAGGTCCACTACATGTTTGTTCCTATGGTTATTCGCATTGGGTTGCTTGACGAGAGCAGTTGGTGGGGGAAAGACGGCATATTCCTTTGGTTAGGCCATTAGAAGCCGGACGGAAAGGAAAGGCTCATGCACGGCACGAGAACGAGCGAGAAAGCGATAGTAGTGCATATTAGCGCGATTATATAAATATCTGTCGGTCGGTTTTTCTCATCATTCGTATTCGTTCAAGCACTAGCAAGCAGCCAGTCCACCGAAGGAAAGCAGTTGGCAATGACGACGGCGGAAAAAAGTGCCCCAGCTACTGGTGACTCATCGCAACCCGATCAGGAACTGTCGACCTGCTAGAATTTCGCCCCAACTAAAGGGCAACAGAGTAGGCTATCGTTCCAGCGTCTGGGTCGTGAGATTGTGCAGGACTGCAAAATCGAGCCACGCTTACAAAGCTCAGTCGTAATGATGCCCCGAGAAGCCAACGATGCCTACTTGGTCGGTTTGTTCGAGGATGCAAAATAGTGCTTTGTGGCTCACCGTGTCCGCGGGGAGTGCGTCTGAATTATGCTCCCGCAATAAAACAATAAACGGTTCTTTACAGGACCAATTAATTGTGTTCTAATAAGAGTTAAACTGAAATTTACATTTTATGGTGTATAACAAATAATTTTCAGAAAGCTATATAAAAAATACGATGTGTGGAAAGAAAGAAAGAGAATTTAAATTATCCTCTCTTGCTCGTTTTCGTGCACTGCTTTTCCTTTCCTTTCTGCTGCTACTACCATCATAACTAAAACGAATGTGCGTGTTCCCCCACCATCTCTTGGCCAGTGTTGCCACAATTGCATGTCGCTATTACAATTTGAATTATTTTATTGATCCTCTCTAGTATTGATAAAATATAGAACGTGCAAAGTACACTAGTCGCATGCTTTTATTCGAACTTTTTGGCAGCCTCCGTTGATTAACTGCATAAATCGATTTGTTTGTGCAGCTCCTTGCTAGTAGCAAACTAAATAGCCTTTATCAGCGCTAACAAATAACACGAAAGAATTTAAATTTGTGAAAATCATTTCCTTCTTTTCAAATCTGCAGCATTCTTTGAAAATATTGTTTGAATGTTTTTAATGAAAAACTGAACATGCAAGTTTGCTAGCACTGGCCACTAGATTGAAGGCGATGGAAAGACAGAATATTCGTTTTGGTTATGCTAGTATTGGTAGCCGAACGGAAAGGAAAGGCACAGGAATGGCACGAAAACGAGCGAGAGCGATAGTAGCGCTTTCTCGTGTGTTCATATATGAATATTGGTCGGTCGGTTTTAATGTAGAATACATTTAAGCTTTCAATATAGGGGTCCCGTTTCAAAATATCGGCTGCGGCACCGCGTCAGATTTTGAACGTTAATAACTTTTATCATACTTAACAGAATGATTTGATTTTTAGGCCAATTTGTTGCAAATATGTTCCTCTATGCTGTATTAAAATTTGAAGTATGTATAACATGCACTAATAACAAAAAATTGTGTTTTGAAAAATCTTTCGAAAACGACTCGGA